>NW_007726374.1:756022-785218 GCF_000696425.1 Galeopterus variegatus | reverse complement strand
ACACTGAGGGTTGCAATCCCGTTACCGGTCAGTAAAAAAAAGACAAAAAGGAAAAAAAAAACACATGCAAATCAATAAATGTGATACACCACATTAATAAAAGCAAAAAAAAAAACAACATATGATCATCTCTATAGATGCTGAAAAAGCATTTGACAAAGTTCAGCATTCTTTCATAGTAAAGACTCTCTACAAGTTAGGCATAGCTGGAAAATATCTCAACATAATTAAAGCCATATATGATAAGCCCACTGCCAATATCATCCTGAATGGGGATAATCTTTCAGCTTTTCCCTTAAAAACATGAACTAGGCAAGGATGCCCACTCTCACCATTCCTATTCAACATAGTGTTAGAAGTACTAGCCAGAGCAGGAGAAGAGAAGGAAATAAAGGGCATCCAGATTGGAAAGGATGAAGTCAAGCTGTCCCTGTTTGCAGATGATATGATCCTATATATCAAATAGCCTAAAGCCTGTATAAAAAAACTCCTAGTTGATAAATGATTTCAGCAAAGTTGCAGGATACAAAATCAACACAAAACAATGAGTAGCATTTCTATACTCCAATAGTGAATATGCGGAAAAAGAAATCAAGAAAGCTAGTCCATTTACAATAGCCACGAAAAAAATAAAATACTTAGGAATAAAGCTGACCAAGGATGTGAAAAATCTCTATGAAGAGAACTAGAAACCACTGCTGAAATTAAAGAGGACACAAGAAGATGGAAAGATATCCCTTGCTCTTGGATTGGAAGAATTAACATTGTGAAAATGTCCATATTACCCAAAGTGATCTACAGATTCAATTTGGTCCCCGTCAAAATTCCCATGCCATTTTTCTCTGAGATGGAAAAAGCTATCCAGACATTTATATGGAACAGCAAAAGACCATGCATAGCCAAAGCAATCCTGAGCCAAAATAAAATAAAATAAAATAAAATAAAAATAAAGCTGGAGGCATAACACTACCTGACTTAAACTATATTACAATGCTATAATAACCAAAACAGCATGGTACTAGCATAAAAACAGACACATGGATCAATGGAATAGAATACAGAACCCAGAAATCAATCAGTACACCCACAGCCTTCTGATCTTTGACAAAGGCAGCAAATCTACATTCTGGGGAAGAGTTTGCCTTTTCAACAAGTTGTGCTGGGAAAATTGGATACTCATATGCAGGAGAATGAAACTAGACCCGTACCTTTCACCATATACCAAAATCAACTCAAAATGGATAAAAAAATTAAATATACATCCTGAAACAATAAAACTCCTTAAAGAAAACATATGGGAAACACTGCAGCAAGTAGGAGTGGGTACAGACTTCATGAATAGGATCCCCAAAGCACAGACAACTATAGGAAAAACAAACAAATGGGATTATATCAAACTATGGCATGGCAAAGGAAACAATCAACAGAGTAAAAAGACAACTAACAGAGTGGGAGAAAATATTTGCAAAATATACATCTGACAAAGGATTAATATCCAGAATATATGAGGAACTCAAAAAAGTTTATAGCAAAAATCAAATAACCCAATTAAAAAATGGGCAAAGGAGCTGAACAGGCATTTATCAAAGGAAGATATATGTATGGCCAACATTCCCATGAAAAAATGCTCAACCTCATTCAGCACCTGGGAAATGCAAATCAAGACCACTTTGAGATATCATCTCACTCCAGTTAGGATGGCTAACATCCAAAAGACCAAGAATGATAAGTGCTGGAGAGGTTGTGGGGAAAAGGAACTCTCATACACTGTTGGCGGAGCTGCAAAATGGTGCAGCCTTTATGGAAAATGGTATGGAGGTTCCTCAAACAATCACAGATAGATCTACCATATGACCCAGCTATTCCACTGCTGGGAATATACCCAGAGGAATGGAAATCATCATGCTGAAGGGATACCTGTACTCCAAAGTTTATTGCAGCTCTATTTACAATAGCCAAGAGTTGGAACCTGCCCAAATGTCCATCGTCTGATGACTGGATAAGGAAACTGTGGTATATTGACACAATTGAATACTACTCTGCTATAAAAATAATGAAATACTACCATTCTCAACAACATGGATGGACTTAGAGAAAGTTATATTAAGTGAAACAAGTCAGGCACAGAAAGAGAAACCCCATGTTCCCACTTATTTGTGGGAACTAAAAATAAATAAATAAATAAACACACAAACAAATTGGGAAAGTTTATAGCAAAAATCAAATAACCCAATTAAAAAATGGGCAAAGGAGCTGAACAGGCATTTATCAAAGGAAGATATATGTATGGCCAACATTCCCATGAAAAAATGCTCAACCTCATTCAGCACCTGGGAAATGCAAATCAAGACCACTTTGAGATATCATCTCACTCCAGTTAGGATGGCTAACATCCAAAAGACCAAGAATGATAAGTGCTGGAGAGGTTGTGGGGAAAAGGAACTCTCATACACTGTTGGCGGAGCTGCAAAATGGTGCAGCCTTTATGGAAAATGGTATGGAGGTTCCTCAAACAATCACAGATAGATCTACCATATGACCCAGCTATTCCACTGCTGGGAATATACCCAGAGGAATGGAAATCATCATGCTGAAGGGATACCTGTACTCCAAAGTTTATTGCAGCTCTATTTACAATAGCCAAGAGTTGGAACCTGCCCAAATGTCCATCGTCTGATGACTGGATAAGGAAACTGTGGTATATTGACACAATTGAATACTACTCTGCTATAAAAATAATGAAATACTACCATTCTCAACAACATGGATGGACTTAGAGAAAGTTATATTAAGTGAAACAAGTCAGGCACAGAAAGAGAAACCCCATGTTCCCACTTATTTGTGGGAACTAAAAATAAATAAATAAATAAACACACAAACAAATTGGGGGTGGGGGGAAGAAGACAGAATAACCACAAAAATTCCTTGAACTGTTAAAGTCAAATGAATAGATATGATGACGTGGCGGGGTGGGGCGGGGAGGGATGGAGAGGAACAGGTAAAGGGGCATGAAAATCAACTACAATGTATATTGAGAAATAAAATAAAATAAAGTATTTTTAAAAATTTCAGTTTAAGTACTATTTAAAGTTAAAAGGTAGCCGCAAGGAACTAAATGTAATATAACAACAAAATTAGAGGTTGGTAAGCTAAATTTTCATCCTTCATACTAAGGAGTCAAAAGAAATGATCTAATATCAATCAAGCAGCAATTCTTGAGATTCTTTTATTTAATATTTATTCAACAATTATTTGTTGACTGGGATAAGCTTGTAACAAACTGGAAAAATTAATAAGCAAAGTAACTTCTGATTCAGATAAACGTTATAAAGTAAATCAAGAGGCTGACATGATAGAACTAGAGAGGGTACTGTATCACTTAGGACTATGTTTATCTGTGATTACCAGAAAACTTAAGAAAGGGTGCCTGAAGCAATAAAAAAAGTTAAATGTGGGATTTCAGTTCATGATTTATATGGTGTATCAATGACGCCATCAAGGAACCAAGCTCTTTCCTCCCTGCTCTGCCTTCCTTATCAGGAACTGCTGCACATCCAGCTTTCCGTCGGCATTCCCGGAAGGAAGAATGAAATAGAAGAGACCACAGCTGACTTCAACTTATGTCTCATGGACCAGAACTGAGTAGCACGGCCTCCCCTTGCTACAAGGAGGCTGGGAAATAAAGTCTTTATCTTTCCAACACCTACATGAGAAAATAAAGGGAAAGAAGGTTGGAATGAGTTAGCCACAGGTTGCTCCTTTGGGAAGTAATATTTACACTAAGACCTTAAGGATGACAAGGAAGCCATATAAAAACTAGGAGAGTGGCATTCTGGGCAGATCCCTCTTGGTATGCTCAAGAACAAGAAAGGAGGTGAGGGCAACTGGAATATAGGGTGCAAATAGTGCAGTACAAGACGCGGTTAGGAAGGCAACTGAGAATTAGATCATGCAGGGTCCTGCAGTCCACAACTGGGCATTTTGATTTCATTCTAAGTGCAGTAGAAGAGTTTTAAACAGAAAAGTAATATAGGATCTGACTTAATATTTTGAAGACTTATCTGGCTGCTATATAGGAAATGGATTTAAAGCAAGAAGACCAGTGTCCTCACTGTTCAGTTGGGAAACAATGGTGGCTTGGATTAAGGGGCGAGATTTGAGATATATTTTGTTCAGGGAACATTCCTGTGGCTTGCTGATTGTTTGACTAGAGAGGGAGAAAGAAAAGGAAGAATGAGGGATGACTTCTAGGGTTTGATTTCAGCACCCAGGTAGGTCATGGTGCCATATTCAGAAACTGGAGAGACTTGTAGTGGACTAAATTTGGGTCAGGGAATGGAGTGGAATCTAGAATTCTATTTTAGAGGTGTTAAGTTTGTAGTGCTTGTTGAACATACAAGTGGACCACTGCCTCTATGAGACCAGAGTTCAGTCAAGAAGTCATGGTTTGAGTTAAAAAACTTGGAGTCATCAACATATAGACATTTTTTCCAAGGTATGAATTAAACNAATAACCAAAACAGCATGGTACTAGCATAAAAACAGACACATGGATCAATGGAATAGAATACAGAACCCAGAAATCAATCAGTACACCCACAGCCTTCTGATCTTTGACAAAGGCAGCAAATCTACATTCTGGGGAAGAGTTTGCCTTTTCAACAAGTTGTGCTGGGAAAATTGGATACTCATATGCAGGAGAATGAAACTAGACCCGTACCTTTCACCATATACCAAAATCAACTCAAAATGGATAAAAAAATTAAATATACATCCTGAAACAATAAAACTCCTTAAAGAAAACATATGGGAAACACTGCAGCAAGTAGGAGTGGGTACAGACTTCATGAATAGGATCCCCAAAGCACAGACAACTATAGGAAAAACAAACAAATGGGATTATATCAAACTATGGCATGGCAAAGGAAACAATCAACAGAGTAAAAAGACAACTAACAGAGTGGGAGAAAATATTTGCAAAATATACATCTGACAAAGGATTAATATCCAGAATATATGAGGAACTCAAAAAAGTTTATAGCAAAAATCAAATAACCCAATTAAAAAATGGGCAAAGGAGCTGAACAGGCATTTATCAAAGGAAGATATATGTATGGCCAACATTCCCATGAAAAAATGCTCAACCTCATTCAGCACCTGGGAAATGCAAATCAAGACCACTTTGAGATATCATCTCACTCCAGTTAGGATGGCTAACATCCAAAAGACCAAGAATGATAAGTGCTGGAGAGGTTGTGGGGAAAAGGAACTCTCATACACTGTTGGCGGAGCTGCAAAATGGTGCAGCCTTTATGGAAAATGGTATGGAGGTTCCTCAAACAATCACAGATAGATCTACCATATGACCCAGCTATTCCACTGCTGGGAATATACCCAGAGGAATGGAAATCATCATGCTGAAGGGATACCTGTACTCCAAAGTTTATTGCAGCTCTATTTACAATAGCCAAGAGTTGGAACCTGCCCAAATGTCCATCGTCTGATGACTGGATAAGGAAACTGTGGTATATTGACACAATTGAATACTACTCTGCTATAAAAATAATGAAATACTACCATTCTCAACAACATGGATGGACTTAGAGAAAGTTATATTAAGTGAAACAAGTCAGGCACAGAAAGAGAAACCCCATGTTCCCACTTATTTGTGGGAACTAAAAATAAATAAATAAATAAACACACAAACAAATTGGGGGTGGGGGGAAGAAGACAGAATAACCACAAAAATTCCTTGAACTGTTAAAGTCAAATGAATAGATATGATGACGTGGCGGGGTGGGGCGGGGAGGGATGGAGAGGAACAGGTAAAGGGGCATGAAAATCAACTACAATGTATATTGAGAAATAAAATAAAATAAAGTATTTTTAAAAATTTCAGTTTAAGTACTATTTAAAGTTAAAAGGTAGCCGCAAGGAACTAAATGTAATATAACAACAAAATTAGAGGTTGGTAAGCTAAATTTTCATCCTTCATACTAAGGAGTCAAAAGAAATGATCTAATATCAATCAAGCAGCAATTCTTGAGATTCTTTTATTTAATATTTATTCAACAATTATTTGTTGACTGGGATAAGCTTGTAACAAACTGGAAAAATTAATAAGCAAAGTAACTTCTGATTCAGATAAACGTTATAAAGTAAATCAAGAGGCTGACATGATAGAACTAGAGAGGGTACTGTATCACTTAGGACTATGTTTATCTGTGATTACCAGAAAACTTAAGAAAGGGTGCCTGAAGCAATAAAAAAAGTTAAATGTGGGATTTCAGTTCATGATTTATATGGTGTATCAATGACGCCATCAAGGAACCAAGCTCTTTCCTCCCTGCTCTGCCTTCCTTATCAGGAACTGCTGCACATCCAGCTTTCCGTCGGCATTCCCGGAAGGAAGAATGAAATAGAAGAGACCACAGCTGACTTCAACTTATGTCTCATGGACCAGAACTGAGTAGCACGGCCTCCCCTTGCTACAAGGAGGCTGGGAAATAAAGTCTTTATCTTTCCAACACCTACATGAGAAAATAAAGGGAAAGAAGGTTGGAATGAGTTAGCCACAGGTTGCTCCTTTGGGAAGTAATATTTACACTAAGACCTTAAGGATGACAAGGAAGCCATATAAAAACTAGGAGAGTGGCATTCTGGGCAGATCCCTCTTGGTATGCTCAAGAACAAGAAAGGAGGCGAGGGCAAGTGGAATATAGGGTGCAAATAGTGCAGTACAAGACGCAGTTAGGAAGGCAACTGAGAATTAGATCATGCAGCGTCCTGCAGTCCACAACTGGGCATTTTGATTTCATTCTAAGTGCAGTAGAAGAGTTTTAAACAGAAAAGTAATATAGGATCTGACTTAATATTTTGAAGACTTATCTGGCTGCTATATAGGAAATGGATTTAAAGCAAGAAGACCAGTGTCCTCACTGTTCAGTTGGGAAACAATGGTGGCTTGGATTAAGGGGTGAGATTTGAGATATATTTTGTTCAGGGAACATTCCTGTGGCTTGCTGATTGATTGACTAGAGAGGGAGAAAGAAAAGGAAGAATGAGGGATGACTTCTAGGGTTTGATTTCAGCACCCAGGTAGATCATGGTGCCATATTCAGAAACTGGAGAGACTTGTAGTGGACTAAATTTGGGTCAGGGAATGGAGTGGAATCTAGAATTCTATTTTAGAGGTGTTAAGTTTGTAGTGCTTGTTGAACATACAAGTGGACCACTGCCTCTATGAGACCAGAGTTCAGTCAAGAAGTCATGGATTGAGTTAAAAAACTTGGAGTCATCAACATATAGACATTTTTTCCAAGGTATGAATTAAACATATCATTTAGAATTGTGGTGATAACCACCAGAAAATTAAAAGCAGAATTAGTTAAAAGTTATTTTTTTCCGGGGAAAGGGATTGGGGTTTGTGGGATTGGGTGGGAGACTTTAACTTTTCATTTGGTACTGTGTAATTTTTTAAAGTGTGCATTTTAATTTCATAAGAAATAGAATGTGAAAGAACAGCAACAAAGAATAAAAGCATTACACAAAAACCGGGTAAAAACATGCTTTCATTTATGTTTTCACACTATTCTTATATTGATGTAGTCACTCGTGATGATGGTGGGGGCAGGTTATTTCATAAGAACTAACTAGTGTATTTGGTTATAACAAAAGCTAACAAAAACTCATAGAGGTTTTAGTGTTTAGTACTCTACAATTAGTAATTTGGTTTCTTTCCTGGTCTGAGTTAATTTTAGAAACACTTTGGGTACATCTTTCTGAACAAGGACATTTGGTGAAACACTCAAATGGTCTCCATTACACAAAGTATTTAAACGAGTTGTCTGTAACCCTGGGTCCACTGCATGCTTCAGACTCTGTCAATTCACTCTTCTGACATGTCCTTCCTTTACCTTCTTAAAATGATTCTCAACAAACCCGCTGGAACATCTAAGTAGATAGATGTAGGCACTCCAGAATAGAACAGCACTTCTCAAACTTTTGGTCTCAGAACCCCTTTATACTTTAATAAAAAATTAAGGATAACAAAGAGCTTCTGCTTATCTATGAATTTTATTATATTAGAAATTAAGACCGAGAAATTATACAAATATTTGTACATCAATTCATTTAAAAGTAGCAATAATAAACCCATTACATATTAACATAAATATTTGAAAATCATTGTATTTTCCAAAACAAAGCAAAAAAATTCACCAAGAAGAGTTTCATTGTTTTACTTTTGCAAATATCTTACTCTCTGGCTTAATAGAAGACAATTGGATTCCCGTGTCTGTTTTTGCATTCAATGTTATAAAAGTTGTTTGATTAAATTATATGAAGAAAATCTCACCTCACACATGTAGTTGGAAAAGAGAGCAGTATTTTAATAGCCATTTTAGATAATTGTGCATATTCTATGATGTTACTCTAAAATTCTACAAGCGGTAATTTCTTAAAGGTTAGTCACATGTGGAATCTGAAATGTTATCACTGAGCTTTTTAAACTCTTTTACAATGAAATCCATTGGTCTAGCTCACACTTTAAATGGATCTTTCACTCATGTGTGATTCTGCCACATAAGTTTATGCATGAAGTTTTTGGAAAATATTGGTTCACTGAGTTATGCAGATCTTCCAAATGTTGACACCTTTCATAATACACTATTGAAAAATCACATTTGCTAATATTACCATCTGTATTAGTCTGTTTTGGGTTGCTACAGCAGAATACCTGAGACTAGGTAATTTATAAAGAAAAACAAAATTTATTGCTTACAGTTTCTGAGGCTGGGAACTCCAAGGTCCATCTGGTGGTGGTGACAGTGGTCCAGAGGTCTCACATTGCAAGATGGTGGAAGCAGAGAGAGCAAGAGCGACTCTTCTCTTTTAAAGCCCTAAAAACCACTCCCTTGACCACCATTTTTAATCCATTCACTACTGCATGGTCCTACAATCCAATCAACCCCTCGAGGGCTCCACCTTTTGATTACAATAATAGGATTTCCCACCCTCTTAACAGTCACAGCGCGGACTAAGTTTCTAATACATAAAACTTGGGAGACAATTCAAGCTTCAATGAGTTTTGGGGGTACATAACTCAATCCACTACACCATCAATCTTATCAGAAAAGTCTTTAATATTGGGAACCTGTCAAGCTCTCATGAAAGCTCATATTTTTATCACTGACAACAAATTACTATCAGTTGTTTTCCTTTAGATGACAGGGTCACTTCAGTTTTGAGGTAATGTCTACCGAATACCTAAGTTGGAAGAACCACGGCTTGTCTGCCAGTTGTTCCTGCAAATAAACGTGATGTTTCACAAGAAAAGTGGCTTGTTCATAGAACCGTGGAGGGAGTGGGATGGGAGGCCGGCCCGCAGGCCCTGGAAGGCCCCATGCCGGGTCAAGCAAGTGGCAAGGCTCAGTGAGGAGCCGAGCCAGGTGAGGGAGGCAGACCTGGCCGAACCGGCCGGCTCCACCCCCACCCGAGAAAATGGAGGCAGCCCTGGGGTCGGTGGCTGGCCTGGTGTGGCAGGCGGAAGCCGGACGGGCGTCTGCCTCGCAAGCAGGGCCGGGCTGTGGGTCACTCACAGAGCTGGACAGTCCGGGCGGCTCTCTCTCCGTTTCCGCGTTGGCGTGGACCCGGTCTTTGGTCTCTAGTCTCTGCCACCTGGGGCTGCTTGCTCGGTCCCGCAGCCCGGCTCGGGCACTCTCAGGAATCTTCTTTTGTGTCAGCCCTAAACTTCGAGTCTGTAGTTGCTTTTTTATAGTTGTAGATTAGTTGTTCAAAGACTTATTCATTTTTTGTTGCTCTTGGAAATGCAAATAGCACTCTGGCAGCTCAGCGCACACTTCTCAGGCTCATGCTGTCTTCTGGCATCCCCTCTCCAGACCCGTCACCATCTTGAACTAGTTGCGGAGGCCGGGAAGTCCAAAGTCTAGGGAACACATCTGGTGAGGGCCTTGTTTTTGGTGGTGGCTCTGTTGTGATGCAGGGTGTCACATGGTGATGGGGGGAGGGATTTGGTCCTATTTTATTGAAGGTTTTTGCATCTATATTCATCAAAGGTATTGGCCAATAGTTTTCTTTTGTATTGTATCTTATCTGGTTTTGGTATCAAGGTGATGCTGGCCTCATAGAATGAGTTTGGGAAAATGGCCCCTGTTTGAATTTTGTGGAATAGTTCAAAGAGAATTGGTATTAAATCTTCTTTAGAGGTTTGTTAGAATTCAGCAGTAAAGCTATCCAGTCCTGGGCTTTTCTTTGTTGGGAGACTTTTGACTACTGCTTCAATCTCATTGCTCATTTTGGGTCTGTTTAGGTTTTCTATTTCTTCTTGGTTCAGTCTTGGTAGTTTGTGTGTGTCCAGAAATTTATCCATTTCCTTCAGATTTTTGAATTTGTAGGTGTATAGTTTTTTATAACAGTCTCTAGAGATTCTTTGTATTTCTGTAGTATCAGTTGTAGTGTCTCCTTTTCATTCCTGATTTTTGTTATTTGGGTCTTTTTTTTTTTTTAGTTATCCTAGTTAAAGGTTTATCTATTTTGTTTATCTTCTCAAAAAAACAACTTTTTGTTTCATTGATCTTTTGTATTTTTTTGGGGGGATCTCTATTTCATTTAGTTCTGTTGTGATCTTGATTATTTCTTTTCTTCTACTAATTTTGGGATTGGATTATCCTTCTTTCTCTAATTTTTTGAGTTGTAGTGTTAGGTTGTTTATTTGAAAGTGTTCTTTCAATGTAAGTGTTCATCACAATAAACTTCCCTCTTAGTACTGCTTTTGTAGCATCCCACAGATTTTGGTATGATGTGTTATCATTTTATTTTCAGTAGTTTCAAGAAAATTTTTGATACTTGTTTAGTTTCTTCTTGGACTCATATGTCATTCATGAGCATGTTGTTCAATTTGCACGTGTTTGTATAGTTTCCAGAGTTTCACTTGTCATTGATTTCTAGTTTTAATCCATTGTGGTCTGAGAAGAAAATTTAAATGAATTCAATTTTTAAAAATTTGTTGAGGCTAGAGTTGTGATATAACATGTGATCTATCAGGGAGAATGTTCCATGTACTGATGAGAGGAATGTATGTTCTATGGATGTTAGATGAAATGTTCTGCAGATATCTGCCAATTGGTCTAATGTGTAGTTTAAAACCATGTTTCTCTGTTGAGTTTTTGCCTAGATGAGCTGTCCAGTGTTGCAAGAGGGGTGGTCAAGTCCCCAACTATTATCATATTTGGGGCTGTCTCTTTTCTTAGGTCTAAAGCGTTTTCTTTATATATCTGAATGCTCTGATGTTTGGTGTATATATATTGATGATTGTTATGTCTTCTTGCTGGATAATCCTTTATCATTACATAATTGCTTTCATTGTCTCTTTTCATAGTTTTTGTTTTAAAGTTTATTTTACTGATATAAGAATAAGTAGGTACTCCTGCTCATTTTTGTTTTCCATTTGTGTGGTATATCTTCTTCCATCCCTTCACTCTTATTCTGTGTGTGTCTTTACAGGTGAGGTGAATCTCCTGTAGACAGCATATAGTTGGGTCTAGCTTTTTAATCCAGTCAGTTGGTCTGCAAGTTTTGAGTGGGGAGTTTAATCCATTTACATTTAGGGTTGTTAGTGAAAGATACTGTCTCACTTCTTATCATTTTATCAATTTTTATTTGGATATCTTAAGTATCTTTTGTTTCTTCCTTTCCTTTTTGTTGTTTGTCTTCAGTGTTTGTTGGTTTTTGGAGGTCATTAGATACAGTTGCATTCTCTTTCTTATTTGCATTTTTGTTCTACCAGTGGGTTTTGTTCTTTCTTGTGTATTCATGGTAGTGATTATTGTTTTTTGGATTCCAGCTGCAGGACTCTGTTGAGGCTTTCTTGTACAGCTGGTCATGTTGTGGTAAACTGTTGCAGGATTTGTTTGTCTGGGAAATACAGTATTTCTCCCTCATTACTGAAAGATATTCTTGTGGGGCATAGTATGCTTGGCTGGCAGTTTTTTTCTTTTAATATTTTGAATACATCAAAATACCAAAATACATCCCATTTTTTTCCAACATGTAGAGTATCAGTTGACAAAGCTGCTGTTAGTCTGATGGGGACTCCTATATCAATGACTTGACACTTTTCTCTTGCTGTTTTAGGGTTCTCTCTTTGTTTTTGAGTTTTGCCAATTTGCTTAAAATGTGCCTCTGAGAGGACCTTTTTGGGTTGAATCTGTTTGGAGATCTTTGAGCCTCCTGAATCTGAAGGTCTGTATCTCTCTCTATGTCTGGCAAGTTTTCTGCTATTATTTCATTGAGTATGTTCTCTGTGCCTTTTCCTTTCCCCTCCGTTTCAGGAAAACCCACGATTCAAATGTTTGTGTCCTTTTGTTGTCTCCTATGTTTCTTTCATTTTCTTCATTTTTAAAAAATTCTTTTTCTTTTCTTTTTGTCCACCTGAGTTATTTCAAAGAGACTGCCTTCAAGATCAGAAATTCTTTCTTCTACTTGCTTTAGTCTGCTGCTTAAGCTCTCAGTTGTGTTTTTTAATTTTGTTGAATGTCTCTGTAAATTTCTTCCTTCATATCCTGGATAGTTTTGCTCAGTTCAATGAATTGTCTAACTGTGTCTTGTATCTCCTTGAGTTTCCTTAAGATTTTTACTTGGAATTCTGTTTCAGTCATTTCAAGAGTTTCCTGCTCTATGGGGTCTGGTACTTGAGAGTTATTGTATTCCTTTGGTAGATTCATATTTTCTTTCTTTTTTTCTTTTTATTTTTTGCATTTATGGTATATCTACATTTATGTCTAGTCATGCAGTAGAGCAGTTGCTTCTTCTATTATGCTTTTTCCCTGAACTCTGCTGGTGTCCCTCATTGTGTCATGTAGTCAAGTGGCTGGTGGTTTGTTTGCACAGCAGAGTGGCTGCTGTAGCTGCTGCTCTTGCATAGGCTGCCCTTGCAGCAGTGGTTGCTGAGGTAGTGGCTTTGGTAGGCTGTCTACATTGCAGCAGTGGCGACTTGTTAGCACAATGATGGTGGCTGCCTGGTGGCACCTGTGGTGGTGGCAACTGCAGTGGTGGCCATTGCAGAAGCTGCCTGCTTGGCTGTGGTGTCTGCTGCAGTGGCCCACACAGCTATGGTGTCTGCAGCAGCAATGAGGTTATCTTGCAGCAGCATTAGCCGTGTTGAAAGCTGCAACTGCCTCCCTGTCATCTGTGCTGTCCTTGGCAGAAGTGGGATTACCTTGTGGGAGCAGCAGGGGTACCAGCAGCTGCAACTGCCTCACTTAATGTCTGTAGTGTCTGCAGGGACAATGGAATTAACTTGTGGGTATGGCAGGGGTGCTGGTGGCTGCTACTGCCTCTCTCACATCTGTGGTGTCCTTGGCTGTGTCCTTGGTGGCAGGGCGTTATTTCATGGAAACACCAGTGGTGCTGGCAGCTGCAGCTGTCTCCTTTTGCATCTGCAGTGTCCTTAGTGGCAGCGGCAGTCGCATTGGCAGCTGCAGCTGTCTCCCTCAGGTATGCAGTGTCCTTGGCAGCAGCTGGGTAACTTGTGGTGGTGGCAATGGTGGCAGTGGTTGTAGCTGCCTCCCTCACATCTGCAGAGTCCATCACAGCAGTGATGGACAACCCACAGATCTGCTGCTCTACTGGAGAGCAGCTCTGCAATTGGTGACAGTTCTGGGACCAGACAATGGCTCTGGTGACTGTGGCAATGGTGGTTGTGGGCCCCTTTTGATCTTTTTCTGCTGGAGGAACAGGCCCTGGGCACCTCTAGTTTGTCATCTTCCTGGAAATCCAAGTGCAAGTATTATCGTCTCTTTTGTTTACTGCTTTATCTCCAGTATTTAGAAGAGAACTTGGAATGTAATAAACACTTATTACGTATTTGTTCAGTGAATGAATAGTGATGCTCTCCTGGTTTCCTTTTTCTCTCTGTCACTCAGTTGATAATATTACCTTATATGGCAAAGGTAAAAGGGATTTTGCAGATATCATTAAGCTTCTAAATCAGTTTGACTTTGAGGTAATCAAAATGGCTTTTGTTTCTCACTCAACTACTGTCCATATTTCCAAGTTTCCAAAAAAAGAATTTCTTTTATCTCTTCATTTTTTTACCTTAAGAGGAACTTACCTTTCAGCAAAACACAGAAGTTTGGCAGCCAGTACCTCAGTGATGAAGGCTCATAAGCAATTTCACTTCTCAAAGGACAGGAAATAAAGATGAGATTGTCAGATTAATTACCTCTCTTAGAATGACACAGAATAATTAGGGAAAAAAAACAGAGTGAATAAATTGTACAGTTTTAATTTAAAAAAATTTTTTTTTCAGAATGGATAGAAGACATAAAGCTCCTTTACACACACACACACACGGTCTTTCTCTCACACAGAGAGCATATGGTCACTGATTTAGAAATATCTAGAGTTTTTAGATTGGGATACAACTTTTGAGGCTGAGAGAGTGGAACAGAGCTCCCTTAGCTAGCTGTGCTGCTGCTAATCATGGGTAAACACTGATGTTCCCAGCCTGACTCAGTCCAGTCCGGCAGAGTATTCTTGCCTGGTTCCTCTGCCTGGTATGTGACTGGCACTGAGATACAGACTGTTAGATTTGAATCACTGGAACTTATCAGTCTCTGTCTTTGAACTTGCAGAAGGAAACGAGGTAAACTCATGAGAGAAGCTCTCTCTTGCCCTTCTCAGAGCTGTGCTTCAGAGAGATTTACCAAATCTCCATGGTGTCTCAATTGTTTCAACTCTCTGAATGTAGGAAAGAGTATGTGCAAATTAGAGGACCCTGGGCAGGCTTTCAGAAATCAAGTTGTCAGGAAAAAGAGGTTTTTGTTTCTCCCTGAAAGCATACCGTCGAGAAGGAGTATTGTAACCATGCTTTGAACATTTTGCTTCCTTGTGTTCTTAAGTACTTCCATGACATTATAAAAGGGTGTAAGTAATTCATAATACCCACTGTATTACTTTGTTTTCTATTGCTTATAACAGAATACCTGAAAACAGATAATGCATAAAAAAAAAGAAATTTATTTCTTAGAGTTTTGGAGGCTGGTATGTCCAAAGTCCAGGGGGTACATGTGGTAAGGGCCACCTTCTTTGTGGGAGTCTCTGCAGAGTCCCAAGGTGATGCAGGAAATCTCATAACCAGGGACAAACAGGAACATTTTTATGTGTTCACTTGCTCTCCTATAAAGACCTTTGTTTACTCCCTGGTAATCCACTAAATTATTAACCCATTACTCTCTGAATGGGTTAATCCATTCATGAGGACAAAGTCCTTATGATCCAATCACCTTTCAAAGGCCTCACCTTTCAAATATTATATTGGAGATTAAGTTCCAACATGAACTTTGGAGGGGACAAACATTCAAACCATAGCACTCACACAAAAGCATTCCACAAAAGTGAAAATCTGCCTCTAACTTTTCTGCAAATTGATTGATTGTTCTGTAGGCCTTCCATCCACCACCTTTGCCTTTCTCTTTTTTGCATTTACTCTCAGATTTCACTAAGGGTAGAACAACTATTTATTCCTGGGCTTGAGCTTGTGACTAGGAGTAGGAGTCCTATACGAAGTAGAACTTTTGACACAATCCCTGAATATGAGTCCAGCCCTTGTTCTACCCAAGCAAGCACTTGGACATAGAACAAGGACTTAGCAAACACTTAGACAGACTCTAATTTTGGGTGAGGATTGACCTGGCTAGTCTTCGAGGTGTTCATTCCATCTTGTGCCCAACATTAAATGTAGTTTGAGAAAAAGAAGTTTTTCTGATTAGTATATTTCCTTATTCTTGCATTTTAAAAAATAGTATGCTTACAAATCATTTCAACTATAAAAATGGTGACATATTCATTTGTGAGAGAAAAGATTTTTCTGCACATTTTGAATAGATAAATTATGCCTAAATGGTTTCTTTTATTTAGTGAGACAATGACATTTACAAAATTATAATTAAAAACTCTTGCATGTAGAGGCCAATTTTAGATTTTCTTAAGAAAAATAAACTAATTACTTCTGTATAGATAAGAATATATTTGTTTATAAATCAGATATTTTTCAAAGGTTAATATTCATCTTATTACTTATTTCTTTTCTTTCTTCATATTAAATCTTTAGAATAATGAAGTAATATTAATAAATATATTATTGTGAGAGGTTTTATTTTTTTATTTTTTTTTCCTTTTTGTCTTTTTTCGTGACTGGCAACGGATCGCAACCCTCAGTGTCATGCCCGTACCAGACCGGGACCGGCAACGGGATCGCAACCCTCGGTGTTGCGCCCGCACCTCGCTCAGCCAGTGAGCGGCCGGTCTGTATGTGGGATCTGAACCCTCGGCGGGAGCGCCGCCACACTCCCAAGCGGCGCACTGTAGCAGTGCACCACCGGGCTGGGCCCTTGTTAGAGGTTTTAATGCAATGTTTAAATTTATAAATTTTAGAAAAAACAAATATACAAAACAGAAAAAATTATTTTTAAAGCTACGTATTATAATGTGTATGGAGAGACTACTGTCTGCTTGGCTTTATTATGATGCCAAAAATAGTTTTCCTGTAACCTTAAGAAAACATTAAATGGCTTTGCCAGACCCTCTTAAGTATTGAATTCTAGACTTCTCTTACGTAGATACAGTCTAATGTTTTATGAACTTCTTTTAAAAAGCACAATTATCAGAAATTTTAAGGTTCATTCTTGCGTCTAATTTGATAAATCATTAGATATCTAGTAGAGAAAAAGAAAGTAAAAGCTACATTTTATNTGGAGGCTGGTATGTCCAAAGTCCAGGGGGTACATGTGGTAAGGGCCACCTTCTTTGTGGGGAGTCTCTGCAGAGTCCCAAGGTGATGCAGGAAATCTCATAACCAGGGACGAACAGGAACATTTTTATGTGTTCACTTGCTCTCCTATAAAGACCTTTGTTTACTCCCTGGTAATCCATTAAATTATTAACCCATTACTCTCTGAATGGGTTAATCCATTCATGAGGACAAAGTCCTTATGATCCAATCACCTTTCAAAGGCCTCACCTTTCAAATATTATATTGAAGATTAAGTTCCAACATGAACTTTGGAGGGGACAAACATTCAAACCATAGCACTCACACAAAAGCATTCCACAAAAGTGAAAATCTACCTCTAACTTTTCTGCAAATTGATTGATTGTTCTGTAGGCCTTCCATCCACCACCTTTGCCTTTCTCTTTTTTGCATTTACTCTCAGATTTCACTAAGGGTAGAACAACTATTTATTCCTGGGCTTGAGCTTGTGACTAGGAGTAGGAGTCCTACACGAAGTAGAACTTTTGACACAATCCCTGAATATGAGTCCAGCCCTTGTTCTACCCAAGCAAGCACTTGGACGTAGAACAAGGACTTAGCAAACTCTTAGACTCTAATTTTGGGTGAGGATTGACCTGGCTAGTCTTCGAGGTGTTCATTCCATCTTGTGCCCAACATTAAATGTAGTTTGAGAAAAAGAAGTTTTTCTGATTAGTATATTTCCTTATTCTTGCATTTTAAAAAATAGTATGCTTACAAATCATTTCAACTATAAAAATGGTGACATATTCATTTGTGAGAGAAAAGATTTTTCTGCACATTTTGAATAGATAAATTATGCCTAAATGGTTTCTTTTATTTAGTGAGACAATGACATTTACAAAATTATAATTAAAAACTCTTGCATGTAGAGGCCAATTTTAGATTTTCTTAAGAAAAATAAACTAATTACTTCTGTATAGATAAGAATATATTTGTTTATAAATCAGATATTTTTCAAAGGTTAATATTCATCTTATTACTTATTTCTTTTCTTTCTTCATATTAAATCTTTAGAATAATGAAGTAATATTAATAAATATATTATTGTGAGAGGTTTTATTTTTTTATTTTTTTTTCCTTTTTGTCTTTTTTCGTGACCGGCAACGGATCGCAACCCTCAGTGTCACGCCCGTACCAGACCAGGACCGGCAACGGGATCGCAACCCTCGGTGTTGCGCCCGCACCTCGCTCAGCCAGTGAGCGGCCGGTCTGTATGTGGGATCTGAACCCTCGGCGGGAGCGCCGCCACACTCCCAAGCGGCGCACTGTAGCAGTGCACCACCGGGCTGGGCCCTTGTTAGAGGTTTTAATGCAATGTTTAAATTTATAAATTTTAGAAAAAACAAATATACAAAACAGAAAAAAATATTTTTAAAGCTACGTATTATAATGTGTATGGAGAGACTACTGTCTGCTTGGCTTTATTATGATGCCAAAAATAGTTTTCCTGTAACCTTAAGAAAACATTAAATGGCTTTGCCAGACCCTCTTAAGTATTGAATTCTAGACTTCTCTTACGTAGATACAGTCTAATGTTTTATGAACTTCTTTTAAAAAGCACAATTATCAGAAATTTTAAGGTTCATTCTTGCGTCTAATTTGATAAATCATTAGATATCTAGTAGAGAAAAAGAAAGTAAAAGCTACATTTTATTTAATATTTTTCACAATATGCATTATAATGCAGTGGGTTGGGAAATCAATTAAGTGCATTGATAATATTTTAAATAAAACACTAAGTTAGCTTAGACTAGAATAATATTGAAACTATCAGAGTGCATTGCATATAGTAAGATTGTAAGTTAAATTATTGGTTTCTGAAACTTTTGTTTTAGTTGTGTGTGTGAAATGTATTTCTTACATTTGCAAACTACTAGATTATCCTATAAATTCTAAATATTGATGATAGTAATATAATTGATATGATCAAAGGACAAGTTCTCAGGTAATGTTTTTAGAAAGAGTACAGATTTTTCGATAGATTGCCAGTATTTGCATCCAGCCTTGTCACTTACTGGCTCTGTGATTATGGGAAAGGAATTGGGCCTTAGTTTCCTAACCAGCAAAATGGGATAGTAACAGCACCAATATCACAAAATTGTTATGTTTATATGAGCAAATACACACCGGATACAAAATTCATATAAAGCAGCTACTATTACCATTAAACTTTTAGTTTTTAGAAACTATATTTCCTAATGAGAACAGGAAATATATTCCCTTTGTTTTTGTTTTTTCATTTTATTTTAATTTATCAATATACAATGTAGTTGATTTTTGTGTCCCTTTACCAATTCCTCCTTTTCCTGCTCCCTCTCCCCACCTTTCCTCCCATCAACATCATATCTGTTCACTTGTCTTAACAAGTTCAAGGAATTGTTATGATTGTTGTGTCTTCTTCCAGGAAACAAATGACTTAGAAAAGAAAGTCGTGTGAAAAAGGAAAAGATAAGCTGGAGTTTATACATGTGTGTGTGTATGTGTGTTGGGGGACCACAATGATAATAATAGAAATTTTAAGGTTAATTTCGGTTAAATATTCAGAAATATAGCCCAGTAGATATTGCTTTTTGAAAACTTTAAACTCTAGGAAACCACCAACTTCGATGTTGCCTAATGTTAGTAGAAAAATTTCATACAGAAAATGTGAAATTAATTGCTTACACTTTTAACAATAAAGAAATTAAGGGGCTGGCCAGTTAGATCAGTTGGTCAGAGTGCAGTGTTAAAACACCAATGTCAAGGGTTCAGATCCCCTTATCGGCCAGCCAGCAAAAAAAAAAAAAAAAAAGAAAGAAAGAAATTAAGGGCCACTTTCCCCTAGATACTGTAAGAGGCATATCTGGAAAACATCTTGAGTAATGATAAAGAGCTTAATTCTTTAAGAAGATATAACAATCATTAACGTGTATGTACCCAACAGAGCACCAAAATACATGAGGCAAAAACTGATTTAACCACAAAGAGAAGTAAATAAATCCACTAGTGCAGTTAGATAATTCAATACCCACCTATGAGAAATGGACAGATACAGCAAGCAAAACATCTGGACATAGTGCAACTCAACAACACCATCAATCAACTGAATATAATGAGCACCTGTAGACTACTTTTTCACACAATAGCTGAACACACATTCTTCCCAAACTTATATGGAACACTCACCCAAACAGACCACATGATGGGCCATAAAACATACCTTAACAAATTTTAAAAAAATAAGTATTATACAATATCTGCTCTCAGACCACAATGAAATTAAACTGTAAATCGATACAAAAAGATAGTTGGAAAATCCCCTAATACTTGAAGGTTAAACAACACATTTTTAGCACATGGATCAAAGAAGAATTCTCAAGAGAAATTAAAAAATATTTTGAACTAAGTGTAAATGAAAATTGTTGCTTTGTGTTGCTTCGCCCCCATGGATTTGTCACCCCACTTCCCCTGGGTGACAGAGATGGAAAGGATTATTCAAAGCTCATCTCTTCTGAGCAGTGAGAGACCCCGAAGTGGTTAACTTCCCTTGGGAATGCTCAAGTGAGAGGCAACCCTTCCTTGGGAAATTAACGCCAAATTGGGGTTCTCTTCCTCCATTTATTTTCCAGACCAGGAAGTTACAGGAAGAGAACACAGGTGGGGTTATAGTTTAACAATATAGGCTGGTAAGTTTCAGTGAAACAAGCCAGATGACATTCCAGTAAGGCTATCAACAAAAGCCTGATCTTAGCAAACATTCCTTCTTGCAGCAATTTCTCAGTATCTTTACATAACAATCAGTTACTAGTTGTCCTTGAGCCAGCAACCTTGCTGTGCCACAAATCTTTATCTTACACCAGAGACTTATAGCATGAGGAACATTTCCAGTCCTCTGCAAGGTCGATATCTGAAACTGCAAGGCTTTGGAAAACCAGGCCCTGTGAAGTACATATGCTTTTTAGTATATTCCACATAAAATACAAAATTTTATCAAAATTTGTGAAATGCACTGAAAGCAGTACTTAGAGAGAAATTTATACATTAAATCAATATATTGGAAAAGAAGGAAATTCTAAAATCAATCACCTAAGTTTCCACCTTAGGAATGTAGAAAAGATCAAATTAAATCCAAAGTAAGCAGAACAAAAAAAATAATAAGATTAGAGCATAAATAAATGAAATTGAAAACATGAAATCAATAGAGAAAATCAACAAAATCAAAAGCTGGTTCTTTAAAAAGATCAATAAAATCAATAAGCCTCTTGCCAGGCTAATCAGGAAAAAAAGAGAGAAGCACAAATTACTAAAATCAGAAGTTAAAGATGAGACATTGCTACAGATCCCACAGGCATTAAAAGTTAATAAAGGAATACTATGAATAACTCTATGCCTACACATTTGATAGCCTAGATGAAATGGACCAATTACTTGAAAGGCATAATATGCCAAAACCCACAGAAGAAAAATAAACAATCTGAATGGCTTCATTCTGTTAAAACTTGAATAAATAATTAATAATTGTCTATACTAAAAAGCACACATAGGCTCACTAGTAAATTCTACCAAACATTTAAAAAAGAAATCGTAGCAATTTTCTACAATCTATTTCAGAGACAGAAGCAGAGGGAATACTTTCTAACTCATTCTGTGAGGCCAGGACTACCATAATACCAAATCCGGACAATGACATTACAAGAAAAGAAAACTACAGAACAATATCTCTCATACATAGATGCTAACATTCTCAATAAAATATTAGCAAATTGAATCCAACAATGTATTAGAATTATGCACCACAACCAAGTGGGATTTATTCCAGGTATGCACAACTAGTTTAACATTCAAAAACTAATTAATGTAATCTATCATATTAACAGGATAAAGAAGAAAAATCACATGAATCACTTCAATAGATGCAGAGAAAGCATTTGATAAAATTTAACACACTATAAAACCCCTCAATTTTGTATTATAAAAACTCTCAATAAACTAGGAAAAGAGGTAAACTTCCTCAACTTTATAAAGAGTATGCCCAAAAAACCTACAGCTAATGTTATACTTAAAGGTAAGGAACTCAAAGATTCCCCATTAATATCAGGATGTTGCTTTTTACCACCGCTTTTCAACATTGTACTGGAAATCCTAGCTAGTGTAATAAGAAAAGAAAAGGAAATAAAACATATAAAGATTGCAATGGAAGAAATAAAACTACCTTTGTTTGCAGACATATGATTGTATATGTAGAATATTGGAAAGAATCACCAAAAACAAAAAACAAGCAAAAAAAACCAAACACCTGGAACTAATAGCAAGGTTGCAGGATACAAGGTTATTATGTGAAAGTCAGTCTCTTTCCTACGTACCATCAATGACCAAGTGCAATTTGAAATTAAAAACAATACAATTTCATTAGCACCCCCCAAAATGAAATAATTAGGTGTAAATCTAACAAAATATGTACAAGATTTATATGAGGAAAACTGCAAAACTAATTAAAGAAATCAAACAAGAAGAGAGATATTCCATGTTCATGAATAGAAATACTCAATAAGTTCAAGATGTCCCTTCTTTCCAAATTGATCTATACATTTAATGCAACCCCAATCAAAATCCCAGCAAATTATTTAGTGGATATGAGCCAAATAATTCTAACGCTTATATGGACAGGCGAAAGATCCAGGATATCCTGCACAATATTAAAGGAGAAAAACAAAGATGGAAGACTGACAGCACCCAACTTCTAGAAACACTATAAAGCACAGTAATCAAGACGGTGTGGCATTGGTGAAAGAACAGACAAGTAGATCAACATAATGGAATAGAGAGCTCAGAAATAGACTCACATAAATATAGTCAACTGATCTTTGAAGAAGGAGCTAAGGCATACAATGGAAAAAAGTCTTATCAGTAAATGGGGAAAGTTCAGCTTCTTCAATAATGGTGCTGGAAAAATTGGATAGAGCTCAGAAATAGACTCACATAAATATAGTCAACTGATCTTTGAAGAAGGAGCTAAGGCAATACAATGGAAAAAAGTCTTATCAGTAAATGGGGAAAGTTCAGCTTCGTCAATAATGGTGCTGGAAAAATTGGATATCCACATGCAGAAGATTAAAACTAGACCCTTATCTCTCACCATACACAAAAATTAACGCAAAAATGGATTAAAGACCTAAGTATAAAACCCCAAACTATGAAACTACTAGAAGAAAACATAGGAGAAATGTTGCACAAAATAGGAGTGGGCAGTGCTTTTTTGAGTGAGGCTACAAAGGCACAGGCAGTAAAGCAAAAACACAAGTGGGATTACATTAAACTAAAAAGCTTCTGCACAGCAAAGGACACAAATCCACAAGTGAACAGACAACCTACAAAACAGGAGTAAGTGTTTGGAAATTACACATCAGACAAGGGACTAATATTCAGAATATATGAGGAACTCAACAGCAAAAAAAACAAAACAAAACAAAAAAAACAAGTAAACCAATTAGAAAATGAGCAAAGGACCTGAACAGACATTTCTTAAAAGAAGACATACAGATGGGTAAGAGGAATATGAAAAAATGCCCAACACTGCTAATCATCAGGCAAATGCAAATTAAAACCACAGTGAGATATCACTTTACACCAGTTAGAATGGCTATTATAAAAAAGACAGAAAAGAACAGTTGCTGGTGAGGATGTGGAGAAAAAGGAACTTGCCTACGTTGTTGGTGGGAATGTAAATTGGTACAATCATTGTGGAAAATAGTGTGGTGGTTCCTTACAGAACTAAAAGTTGAACTACCAGATGGCCCAGAAATCACACTACTGGGTATATACCCAAAGGAAATGCAATCAATATATCGAAGAGACATCTGCACTCTCATGTTCATCGCAACAGTATTTATTCACAATAGCTAAGCGATGGGATCAACCTAAATGCCCATCAACGGATGAATGGATTGAAACAAGCCTGACATATATATACTATCAGCTATTAAAAAACCCAATACCCTGTCATTTGCAGCAACATTGATAGTACTGGTTACCAACATGTTAAGCGAAGAAAGACAAGCACAGAAAGACAAATACCACATAATCTCACTCATATGTGAAATTTTATTTTCTTTCTAAAAATAAAAAGTGGTTCTCACAGTAGTAGAGAGTGGAATAATGGTTACCAGAGGCTGGGAGGGGAAGGGAGTAGGGGGAGGGGAGTGGTGGATTAACGGGTACAAGATTGTGCTGTCTATCCTAAGTGGATCATTGTGCAGTATATGCATGTATTGAAACAACACAGCATACCCCACGAATACATACTATTAAATGTTAAAATTAAAGAAAAAGTTGCTGTGTGAAAGACAGTGTTAAGAGAATAAAAAGACAAGCTATATAGATTGGCAGAAAGTATTTGCAAGAGACATATGTGATAAAGGAAAACAAATGAAAAACTCAGGTTTTCTGCTCCATAGTGAGGAAGCCCCTCAGTACTGGAGTGATTGGTTCGCCTTCAGATTTTATGAAGTGGCAGGAAAGCTTTGGCTACTCAGAAATATTTTCAGCCAAAACACGCAAATTCATCATGGATCTAGAATGACGTTTGAACTTGTGGTCTTCTGAGTCCTGGCTGAGGAGGATATGAGACAGCAAAACAGAAATTATCATTATGTGCTAGAAAGAGCAGAGAATGCAAAACTCTTTGAAGTTTCTTTTATTTTAAGTGTGTCTTTGGTCCAGCATGCTGTATGATGATGTTCTCATCTGAAAAATTGGTCAGTTCTGCTGTATCTTAACTCACGGGATCTACGCCTGTCAAATTCTGAGTTGAAAAATCTAACATTGTAAAATTGTAGCAACCTAAATTATACATTTCAAATGATTACATTTTCTGTAACTCTTTGGACTTGTTGGAATATACATCACATGAATAGTCTTCCATTCCTGGGCGATAACATGGGTGTTGTAATACACACATGCACATACCCACCATCATTTTCAAGCTTCTTGTGTATTCATCCAACAATATAGGCAAGTCTGGTCAAGTTGGGGATATAGCTCTGCTGATTTCAGATAACATTCAGAGAATGTTTTTTAAATTTCCTTGCTCTCAAAAAATGTACCAAAGAGAAGACAATGTTTTAAACACACATAGAAATTAAAGTATTTTATTATACTGCTAGGAAAACTATCATCAGAGCTCTTTATATTAAAAACCCATTTTTCTTATTTTTAAGGCAGTAATCCAATTTCTAACACTTTTAGTAATAACAGGACTAAGTTTTGAATTCTCAGACTCTGAGGTGAGAAAAGGCATTTGTCATACAATGACTGTGTTAGATTAACTAGAAATAAGAGCTATCTACTTCTTTATGCTAGATAGATATGTGCACACAAAATTAGTAGTAATTTGATTTCATGTGTTGGTAAGAAGAAGCTAAATGGAAAAGGCTGAGATGTGTATACATGCAAATCCAGTCTTTTATTGCACTAAGTATCAAAAGCTTAGATTAATTACAGATAGAAGCATTCGGCTAACTAACGAGCTATTTCAAATAATTAGCGTAACCTAGAAAATGAAAATATCTTGATTTATAATCACCAAAAGAAAAATTATCACAGTTTTCTTGATGTATTTGCCCAAATTGTAAAGAGCCCACGGACCGCTGCAATTAAATAGCTTTTCGTGTTTATAAAACAAAAGATGGTGAGAGCAATTTTTATACATGTTTTTAGAAATCTACAGCAAATATCTTAAGGTACTACAAGCCTATTCTTTGGTCCCAGTTAATTAGTTTAAATAAATAGATCTGCTTTTTTCTGTGAAGCAACTCATGACCTAATGCTCCTACCTGGTTGAGTGTAATTTGAAAGAAAGCTTAACATAGAGCAGAGAAGCTGACCTCATTAGACGTAGTAATATGTTTGGAGAAATTTAAGTTAGGTTTAACAGTTATTTTATTTATAAATGTCATAGGAACCCATAAGACTGTTTGCAATAAGCACTATGCAGATGAGAACTAAGAGTAAACTCTAAAAAGACGTTATTCATTTGATCTCAGGACTAGAAAAATATTTGACCTGGCAGTCAACATAGTCAACAGTCAGGAATGACTAAAGCATTTTTGGGAGATTCCCAGTGACAGCCAGTGAATGATATTATTGGTGACTTGGACAGTTCTCCTTGTTTATTATCCTTTGAGAAGCTAATATTCATAGCCGAAAGCTTTAAGAAATTTCTTCCAAGGTGTTTGTTGACTCACACTGCAGATGGCTTTGCTTTGGATGCTACTTCCCTTCTTCGATTTTGTTAAAATGCCAAGACAACTATTTCATGGATAATTGTCCTGTATTTATTTATAGTGTATATATTCATGTTCAGTCACTATGGATGTGTTTACTTTCCCTGAATTGATTATTCATTCAGGCTTTTAGTGGTAAATAAGTACCAAAAATAAAATAAGTAAAACCAGTGATGGTTTTAATTTTGGACCTTGACTAAACCAGCTCAAGGACAAAAAGCATTCACTATGGATGTGTTTACTTTCCCTGAATTGATTATTCATTCAGGCTTTTAGTGGTAAATAAATACCAAAAATAAAATAAGTAAAACCAGTGATGGTTTTAATTTTGGACCTTGACTAAACCAGCTCAAGGACAAAAAGCATCGCTTTGTTTTTATCTATACATAAGAATAAGACCAGGAAGAGGGTGAGGTGAGTGAGGTACTTGCTCAAGTACAAAATCAAGGTGGCCTGGACCGTATAATAAAGGATATTCTGCAGAGTTTGAATATAATTCCACAGGTCATAAGTTAGCTAGGCTATCTGAAGCAAAGGACTGATGTGACCAAGTCTTCCTTTCAGAACAGTTCTTTCTCCCAAACCTGTTTGAAACAATAAATGAATAGCAAGAGTAGAGAGTAGCAGTAGAGACATACCAAGAATGTAAAGTCAATGGGTTTTTAGTAGATATGGTACAGATGATACCAGATTAAAGGAGCCACTGAAGGTTTCTAAGCTTTCTAAGAAGATAGTGATGTATTGCAGTATTTGTAGGAAGTGAGGAAGTCCTGGCCTACTCCTTTAATACCTCCTAATTTGGAGGGGTTAAAGTTAGTGGCCAAGACAGGTATAGGCAAGACAAGAATGATTCCTCCCCAGCCCCCTAACAATAAGCATTACTTGATGGCATACTCAGTCAAATGACAGATATGTCAAAATTAAAATTCATAATCTATGTCATGATACTCATAATCGATGTCAACTGATGTTGAGCACTGAAACCACTTAAATAAACAAAGTATAAACAACTGCTGTGTGTTTACAAAATGAAAAAACCCATAAATTTTGGAGGTGATGATAAACTTAAAAAAATTCCAGATCATAATGAAAATATCCCAGATTATAATAAAAAAAACAATACAACACCAAAGAGAGGTTATGGGTGTTGAGGAAGGTACAGATATGCTAAGTATCTTGATACTTACTGTTTCATTCTAGACATTGATAACCAGAGACTAATGGCTTGATTTTAAGATTTACATGTAAAACATCATGTATACTTTCCAAATTACTAGATCTAAAAGATATCAATTAATATGTGGACCCTATAGCACAAGACTAAAAGTATAAGAAATGACAAGTAGGCAAGGCATAAAATGTTGTCTCTTATGATACGACATGTAGTGATGATAAACTTAAAAAAATTCCAGATCATAATGAAAATATCCCAGATTATAATAAAAAAATCAATACAACACCAAAGAGAGGTTATGGGTGTTGAGGAAGGTACAGATATGCTAAGTATCTTGATACTTACTGTTTCATTCTAGACATTGATAACCAGAGACTAATGGCTTGATTTTAAGATTTACATGTAAAACATCATGTATACTTTCCAAATTACTAGATCTAAAAGATATCAATTAATATGTGGACCCCATAGCGCAAGACTAAAAGTATAAGAAATGACAAGTAGGCAAGGCATAAAATGTTGTCTCTTATGATACGACATGTAAATGGGACCCACCAATGAGTTAGGATTGGTAGAGATGGTGATTAGCGAGCTCTGCTCCAGGCNATGGGACCCACCAATGAGTTAGGATTGGTAGAGATGGTGATTAGCGAGCTCTGCTCCAGGCTTGCCCCAAATCTCAGTTACTATGTCAGGTGAGCTGCCACAGTTTCCTCTAGGTTCATCTATGGCCACTCACTCATTTATAGGTAATTTGAAGGATGCTCTGAAAAATAATTTCCTTGTCATCATTCAATTTCTAAAGCCCCAAATCCCACTGATATAATATACTCCCTCTTTCCTTTAGGTTA
The DNA here is from genome assembly GCF_000696425.1 of Galeopterus variegatus. NCBI lineage: Eukaryota > Metazoa > Chordata > Mammalia > Dermoptera > Cynocephalidae > Galeopterus > Galeopterus variegatus. The sequence continues at coordinate 757,099 of NW_007726374.1, read as the reverse complement.
TACATTCTAGAAAGTCACTAGATATTTTCCAATTTCATCTTAAATCAATCATACAACCTCTATAATTGCTTTCAAATATATTTTAGTGCTTTTATCCAGTTATCAACTACCAATGCCTTAGCTGAGGCAGCTTTTCAGATTGTCTCTCAAGATTGAGTAAGAATAAGACAGCATCTCGGGATGGCCCAGATAAATGCTGACAGCCCATGTGTTTGGAGCAGTGATTTCCTGATGAAATTTTCATTAGTTTGAAATAAGTAAATAAGAAAAATATAGTAAATCTCTAGAACAGTTAAATACACACATTTGCTTCTAAAATAATGGATTCTTGATGGTTTTTGGTGTTAAGGATTCTTTTGTTTTAGGAAATGAGTTATTATTGGGTAGCAATTTTTAGTGTCCATACTTGAGAAAATAGATGATTATTAATCCTATGCTGGTTTGCCTTTTTCTCTTTTAATATTTTACTGTTAATTGAGGTCAGAGAGACTTCCATTCATGCACTTATGCACCAAATATCTCTTGAGATCCTGGTCTGTGTAATGACAGGTTTAGGTGCTGGGGGTCCAAGCGGGGATAACAAAAGTATTTGGTGAGGACGGAGTTGAGCTACAAGCAAATTAATCTATCAGGTGAACATAAATGCAAAGAAAAAGTAAAGCAGAGTAAAGAGACAGTGAGCAGTGGGGTGCTATATTTGTTTAGGTGACAATTGAGCACATATCTTATTGAAGGGAGGGAGTATTCCTAGAAGGGAGAGGGAGGTGTCTGCTTGGTGAGGAACAAAGGACGCCTATTAGGCTGGAACAGAGTGAGTTAGGAGGAGATGGATGCAATGAGATCTAAGGAATAGCTTATAGGCCTTAGCACAATGCCTAGCATATAATATAGTTCAATAAATATTTGCTTTTCTCTCATTCTCCATAACAATATTTGTTCACCAAAGAGGACAGAGGTTGATTGAAAACCCAGAGTATAGGAATTTTGAACAGTCAAGGAAAGAGGCAGTATGGTGACTATGCTAATTAGGTTATATGACCGACATTTTCCATAACTTCAGAGTTAAATCTGTAGTGG
>NW_007726374.1:754228-755115 GCF_000696425.1 Galeopterus variegatus | reverse complement strand
CTATGCTAATTAGGTTATATGACCGACATTTTCCATAACTTCAGAGTTAAATCTGTAGTGGCGAATTTTAACAATAATATATCTAAAACACATGATAAAATAAAAATAAATAATAAAAAATTATATTGGTCAAAGTGTATTTAAATTAGCATTTAAAAAATATTTTTTTCCATCTCTTTTTGAGTGCATCTTAAATAATTTACATCTTAGTAAAAGAGCCAAAAATGCAGTAAACAGTCATTCTATAGTCTTGATAGCTACATCTGGGCATACTTTCCAGAAGTTAAAAATCACATTGCTCTCATGATTTGTAACAAATTTGTTTGCAAGTCAGGTGGTTTACAGTTCTTCTCTGCTAATGATATTGAAGAAATACATATTAAATTGTCAGATAATAGATCATTGAAAGTAATTTTAGATGACGGATCAGTGTGATGATTAATACAATTGTTATAAGATTTTTTACCATATAATGTGGAAGACATTCAAAGAATTGAGTGATGGTATGTAAAACTCCTTCCATTTCCATGTATATAATTTCTCATCACTTAGGTCTATAAAAAACAAATGATAGGAATGAAATGTCTGTTTAACCCTGTCTAGACATAGGTAGTATTTATCTATAGTGGCCAATGGTAAATAAAAATGCCACACCCATGAAGACTTATGTTTCTAATAAACTTTTACTTTTCTATGTTTAAAATTAATTATCGATATTTATAATATTTATATTATTTTGATTAATTGCTTACTAATAATTGGAATGATAATTAAATCTAGCAGAAATATTTTAACACAGTCTTATGATCTCAAATTAAAAAACAATGTTTTGATTCGTATACATATTTTTGTGCCAGAAAAGTAAGATACATTGAATTTTTTTTTTT
>NW_007726374.1:751162-753036 GCF_000696425.1 Galeopterus variegatus | reverse complement strand
AAAAAAACAGAACCATATTACTTTATGTTCCTCCAGCATGTGTTTTTTAGTCCTGCCTGTGAATCAACAGTTTTGTTTAAAACTTCATGTCTATCGACAGGGGTTCCTGGCAAGCTGGCTTTTTGTATTAGCCTGTTCCAGGAAACATCTCATTTCTACTACATTAGAGTATCTTTAGAGTTGCCTAAATGTATCAATTGGATATAGTTTTATATTAAAGATGAGGATAATTTGAAATTACTTAAGAAAAAGCTCGCTTATGGAATTTATGAAAATGTTCCAATTTTTACTTTCTCATAAATTCTAGATGAATAGTTTTCTTATTTGAGTTGCAGATGTAATATTTTCAAAACAATGTGCTAGTTACAAGATGGATTTACATGAATCTTTTAATTCTTCCCAGCTTTTATTAATGCTTAAGAGAAATTTTAAAACCTTTTCTTTTTTTTTAGGTATAACACATTAAAAGGTCCAATCTTAAGAATGCACGTTGACCAATTTTTATATATGTGCAGACCCAAGTCACCACCACTAAGATCAAGAGACAAAACTTTCCTGGCCCCTCACAAGGTGCTCTCCCCAGTCAGCATCATATCCTGAGGTAATAACCTCTATGTGTTCTATTACCATTGATTAAGTTTACTTCTTTATAAATGTTGTCATGTAGTATGTCATATTTGTGTCCTTTTTCATGCCACAAATTGGCTATACACAGAGGCTATCTCATCTCTTTAAAGGAAAACATGATTTTGAGTTATATTTTAGGTATAAGGTGAGAGATAGGGGCCCAGTTTCTTTCTTCTGTACAAGGATATTCAGTNTGACCGGTAACGGGATCGCAACCCTCGGTGTTGCACCCGCACTGCGCTCAACCAGTGAGCGAACCGGTCTCTACATGGGATCCGAAACCTCAGCGGGAGCGCCGCCACGCTCCCAAGCACCGTACTCTACCGAGTGTGCCACCAGGCCAGCCCCAGATACATTGAATTTTAAATATAAAAATAGAATGGATTAATTTTGGCATTCTGTTAAGTTGAAACAAAGTTTTCTGAGGCTAAAATTGAAGAATATCAATTTCCCCACATTTTCAGAAAAAAAAATGATAATATACTTTTTCTATTTTTTTCCTAAATTTTATTAAAAGCTATGATAACAACTAGCTCTTGTTTATTAATGAGTTTTAGCTCCTAAATTATCTTAGTATTATTTTTATATTATAAATAATTATGAATGTATTATTTATTATTATCAAATTAAAAGTAGCAAATGAGTATTTATAGAAAAACTAACAATTTATCACATCTGATTTGATAACTTACTTATTTTCAAAGGGTGTATGCTGATGATTGTGACTTTATATTGCATATACACAAAAAGTATAGTTTTGGTGATTTTTGTTGTGTTTCATTTTGGTTTTTGCTAAGAAGGTAGTTCCTGGTTTATGTAAAGGAATTAAGTATCACGGTTTCAAAGTATTGTACAAAGATCATAGAATTCTGAGAAGAGTCTCACAAAGTCTCTACCATCTGAACAAATTTGAGAAGCATTAAGATGGATTACTGTAAACTATTAAACAATCATCTGAAGAAACTAGCTAACTTTATTTAGGGTGTCAAAATGATTAGGCTTTTGTTTATATGCATTTGATTTCTAAAATAATACACATTTATTTATAAATCTATTGTACCATAGATGGAATTTCTCCAGGAGGACTTAATTTACAAACATGGTTCTCATTTTCTTAAATAATTACAAAGACCACTCAAGATGAAATCCTGTATTTTCAAGGGCCTCATTAAATAGTGTTGTGTGAAATAAAGGTTCCATAATAAAGAAGAATTATTAAAGATATTTTCCACTCATTAGTAAAAAAA
>NW_007726374.1:747760-750387 GCF_000696425.1 Galeopterus variegatus | reverse complement strand
GACCCAAGTCACCACCACTAAGATCAAGAGACAAAACTTTCCTGGCCCCTCACAAGGTGCTTTCCCCAGTCAGCATCATATCCTGAGGTAATAACCTCTTTGTGTTCTATTACCATTGATTAAGTTTACTTCTTTATAAATGTTGTCATGTAGTATGTCATATTTGTGTCTTTTTTCATGCCACAAATTGGCTATACACAGAGGCTATCTCATCTCTTTAAAGGAAAACATGATTTTGAGTTATGTTTTAGGTATAAGGTGAGAGATAGGGGCCCAGTTTCTTTCTTCTGTACAAGGATATTCAGTTTTTCAAGCATCATTTATTGAAGAGGCTGTCCTTTCCCCAATGTATGTTTTTGGCACCTTTGCCAAAAATCAGTTGGTGGTAGATTCTTAGATTTATTTTTAGGTTCTCTATTCTGTTCCATTGGTCTGTGTGTCTTTTTTTCCAGTACCATGCTGTTTTGGTTACTATAGCTTTGCAGTATATTTTGAATTCAGGTAGTGTAATGTTTCCAGCTTTGTTCTTTTTGCTCAGAATTGCTTTGGCTCTTTGGGGGCTTTGTGGTTCCATATGAATATGAGGATTGTTTTTTCTATTTTTTGTGAAGAATGTCTTTGGTATTTTGATAGGGATTGCATTGAATCTGTAGATCACTTTAGGTAGTATGGACATTTAATGATATTAATTCTTCTAATACATGAACATGGAATGTCTTTCCATTTTTATGTGCCATCTTTAATTTCTTTCATAAGTATTTTGTAGTTTTTGTTGTAGAGATCCTTTACCTCCTTGGTTAAATTTATTCCTAAGTTTTTATTCTTTTTGGTAGCTATTGTAAATAGGATTGCTTTCTCAATTTCTTTTTCAGCTAGTTTGTTGTTGATATATAGAAACACTCTTGACTTTTGTATGTTGGTTTTATATCCTGCAACTTATCTAAATTCGTTTACCAGTTCTAAGAGTTTTTTTGGTGGAGTCTTTAGGCTTTTCTGTGTATAAGATCATGCTGTCAACAAACAGGGACAATTTGATTTTCTCTTATCCAATTTGGAGGCACTTTATTTCTTTCTCTAGTCTAATTGCCCTGGCTAGAATTTCTAGTACTATGTTAAATAAAAGTGGTAAAAGTGGGTATAGTTTTCTTGTTTCTGTTCTTAGAAGAAAACTTTCCCCCATCCAGCTTGATCTTATTTGTGGGTTTCCCACATACGGCCTTTATGGTCTTGAAGTACATTCCTTCTATATCTAATTTGTTGAGAGTTTTTATCATGAAGGAATGTTGAATTTTATCAAATGCTTCTTCTGCATCTATTTTGTCCTTCACTTTGTTGATGTGATGTATCACATTTATTGATTTGTATATATTGAACCATCCTTGCATCCCTGGTATAAATTCCACTTGATCATGGTGTATAATCTTTTTGATGTGCTGTCGAATTTGGTTTGCTAGTATTTTGTTGATGTTAGGATCTATGATCATTAGAGATATTGGCCTGCCTGTAGTTTTCTTTTTTTGTTGTGTCTTTGTCTGAATTTGGTAATAGAGTGAGTCTGCTCTCATAGAATGAGTTTGGAAGACATGTCTCTTCTTCAATTTTTTGAATAGTTTGAGAAGAATTGGTATTAATTATTCTTTAAAAATTTGGTAGAATTCAGTGATGGAACCATCTGATCCTGGAATTTTCCTTGTTGGGAGACTACTGATTATTGATTCAATCTTATTACTCATTATTGATTTGTTTAGGTTTTCTAGTTCTTCTTAGTTCAGACCTGAAATTATAAAACTAATAGAATAAAACATAGGAGACATTCTCCAAGACATTAGTTTGGGCAAACATTTTACAGAGAAAACTTCTAAAGCACAGGCAACAAAAACAAAAACAGACCAAAGGGATTACATCAAACTAAAAAGTTTCTATACAGCAAAGGAAACAATCAACAGAGTGAAGAGGCAACTTGAAGAATGGGGAAAATATTTACAAATGTTTGTCCAGGAAGAGATTAATATGTAGAATATTCAAGAAATTTAACAACAAAAACAAATAATTCTATTAAAAATGGGCAAATGATCTGAATAGACATTTCTCAAAAGAAGACATACAAATGCCAATAGGTATATAAAAAAATGCTCAACATCATTAATCATCAGAAAAATGCAAATCAAAACCACAATTAGATACCATCTCACCACAGTTAGAATGGCTACCATCAAAAAGGCAAAAAATAAGTGCTGGTGAGAATGCTGAGAAGAGGGAACTCTTATGTACTGTTGGTGGGATTGTAAATTAGTACAACCATTGTGGAAAACAGTATGGAGATTCCTCAAACAACTAAAAATAGAACTACCATATGATCCAGTGATTCCACTGTTAGGTATTTACCAGAAAGAAAGGAAATTAGCATACCAAAGAGATATCTTCACCCCCATGTTTATTGCAGCACTATTCACAAGAGCCAATATATGGAATCAACCTAGGTGTCCATTGACAGATTAATGAATAAAGAAAATACTGCATATATACATAATGGAACACTACTCAGACATAAAAAAGAATGAAATGTTATCATTTGTGACATGGGTGAGACTGGAAGACATTATATTAAGGGAAATAAGGTAGGCACA
>NW_007726374.1:731158-746952 GCF_000696425.1 Galeopterus variegatus | reverse complement strand
TCAAGCACGTATGCAATTTTTAATTTTTATTTATTTATTTTTTTTTGGTGGCTGGCCAGTATGGGGATCTGAGCCCTTTGCCCTTGGTGTTATAACACCATGCTCTGAGCAACTGAGCCAACCAGCCAGCCAAACACAGAAAAATAAATACCACGTGTTCTCACTTATATGTGGGAGATAAAAAAAATTTGAGCTTATAGAAGTATAGAGTAGAATTGTGGTTACTAGAGGCTAGGAAAAGAAGTGGGTGTGGGGATAGGGAGAGGTTGGTTAAGGGATACAAAATCATAGCTAGATAGGAAAAATAAGTTCCATAGTCTGCAGTAGTGCTAGGCATCATAATTAACAATAACTTATTCTATGTTCTCTCATGACTAGAAGAGAGGAGCACAAATGTTCTCATCACAAAAAAAAAGATAAATTTTTGTGATGATGAATATGCTAATTATTCTGATTTGATCATCACACATTGTATACATGTGCTGAAATATAACTCTATCTCATAAACATGTACAATGTGTGTTAATTAAAAAATAAAGAAAATTTTTAAAAAGGCAAACATGAGGCTAACAAATTAACATGAGAAAAGATTAGAAAAAAGAGTTTTCCGTCCTAATTAAAAAGAAGATAATTCCTCACTTCTNAACTGCCTCTGAGGCTTGAGAGCCTTAGTAAGAGTTTTTATGGGGAAGAGTGTGGGAAACATAAGAGGGAGGTTAGTCACATAAGAAATCTACATGAAATTTTGTAGGCTCTGAGATTTCTTTATCTCAGGGCCAGTACTGTAACTCTTTCATCTAGTTCTATAATTCTTTCACTCATCCCTTGAATGTAGGTATCATCCAGCTCCCACAAGCTGGATGCTGTCTTGTTCCCAGGCAGCTGTGACTCAAAAAGAAGAATGGTTAGTTCAACAGGTTCCTGATTAGCTCTTGTTACCTTGCTCCTCCTGAGCACCAAGTCCCACAACATTTACCCATGAGCTATTGTGTGAGCCAAGTTTACAAAAAGACTTATTTATGGTTAGCATTAGTTCCTGATTAGCTCTTGTTACCTTGCTCCTCCTGAGCACCAAGTCCCACAGCATTTACCCATGAGCTATTGTGTGAGCCAAGTTTACAAAAAGACTTATTTATGGTTAGCATTCTGCTTAAAGCTGCATTGTGGAATATACTATAAAGCATATATACTTCATAGGGCCTGGTTTTCCAAAGCCTTTCAGTTTCAAATATTGACCTTGAAAGGACAGGAAATTTTCCCCCAAGCTATTGAGTCTCTGTTGCAAGATAAGAATTGTGGCACAGCAAGGTTGCTGGCTCAAAAACAGATGAGATACTGATTGATATCTAAGTTGCTGAAAAACTGCTAGAGGGAGAAGGAATTTTTTTTTTTTTTTTTAAGGCTGAATAGTATCCCTCGTGTGTATATACCATATTTTCCTTATCCATTCATCTGTGCATGGACATTTAGGTTGAGTCCATGTTTTGGCTATTGTGAATAATGTTGCAATGAACACAGAACAGGCATAAAATTTCAATTAAGCAAGATGAATAAGCTCAAAAGATCTACTATACAACATTGCACCTATAGTCAACAATGATGTACTGTACATGTAAAGGTTTGCTAAGAGAGTAGATCTCATAATAAGTGTTCTTACCACAATAAAAGAAAGAAAGAGAGACGAAGAAAGAGAAAGAGAGGAAGAAAAAAAAGAGAGAGAGAAAAAAGAAGGAAGAATGGAAGGATTATTCCCTTGACAAAGTCCTGGTGATTCCCTCAACGCCTACCTCCCAGAGGAGTTTATGTACAGATGTGGCAGTTTGTGCTGGCTGTCCACTTTTTGGGCACAGGGTAGGATGTTAATGTTTCCCTCTGGGAGCAAGTTGTATGCAATGACTGATTGAAGCAGATTTATAAAGGCCTCAACTGGGACAATTCTGAAGGGCCTTCCCAGCTCCAGAGTTCCCTAGAGGATCCATTGAGACTTCTGTTCTAGGAGCATTCAGTGCCACTTCTTCCCTAAACCAGTGCTTCTCAACTGGGAATGATTTTGCTCCCTAGGGGACCTTTGGTAATGTCTGGAAACATTTTTGATTCTCACTACAGGACGAGGAAAGCTTTGCTAGTGGAGTCTAGCGGGCCTATAATGCAGAGGACATTCCGTCACACACACAAAAGAGTTATTTAGTCCAAAATATCAATAATGCTGAGTGTGAGAAATTCTGGCTTAAATCCACAGGTGGTGTTCTTGTTAGCCTTCCTTGATAAACCTCTTGCATGCAATTCTCAGAGTCTCAGAATCTGATATAATAGCCACCTTATATCTGAGAATTGTGAAGCAATTTCAGTGCCCTAGTTAATATCTGTGTCTTTGATATCACGGGCATCATGTGTTCTAAGCATATCTGGCTGGCAGGAAGAGGTTTACTATTGCAGTATATATTGCTACTTCCTAGAGGATCAATAACACATATAACGGCCCTGAACACAAAATTACTTATATAATTTGAATCCTTAACAGAACAGTTCTGCTAAAGATTTAGGGGCAGGAGTGTTTTGAATACTTCCTTAAATGTAGGTAATATAAAGAAGGTCAAATGGGAAGAAAAGGCTATTTATTGTCAATGAAATTAGCAAGTAAACTAAATCAGTTGAAGAGAAATAATGAGTAGTTAAATCACCAGAGCTACCCTTCTTACCTAAAGAAATAAAAACAAAATTCTATGACATACAGGTCTTCACAGTGAGCCAAGAAACCCTCCTGCTCACCCTGAAGTGGGCAGTGTGTGTATATTTATTCCACATGTTTATTCCACATGTTTGCTGAGGACAGAGAGTGGTGAAGATGTTCAAGGGCAGAGTCCATAAGAGTTGAAGAGTGTGCTGAGGCAGAACTGTATACCCAAATTTAAGCTGATTGCTATCCCAGCTTTACCTTTTTTCCAACACTGTTTTCAGGTATTGACTAACCAAGAAAGAATAGCTCCCATTCAAAAATAACTAATGATCAGAAATTAACTAGGATATGAAAACAACATTGTAAATAGGACAAAGGGCCAAATATTTTTTTAATATTTTCCTTTTTATTTAGGAAGGAAACTTTCCCTGGGAACTCATGTCTACCTCTTACTGGCCAGAAAAGGGTCACATGTCTGCTTCTACTTGTAAGGAAAACTGGAAAGTCCAATATTTTACTTCAAACCTCTATACTAATGGAAGTCAAAAGAGAAGGGGTTAGAACAAGTGTATGTTTGCCACAGAAATCCAAATGTTTTGGCTGGAGTCAAATCTAGCTTTGCCATTTACTAGTTTTGTGACATTGGGCAAACTGCAGAACCTCTCTGTGTATCAGTTTTCCCATCTTTAAAATAAGGATGATGATATTAATAGTACCTACTTCAGAGAGTTGTTGTCAGGATTAAATGAGTTACTGCCTAGAAAGCACTTAAAACAGTACTCGGTACATATGGTTACGTGTTAGTTATTGTTATCTGCACTCCACGGAACTCTTTCGCACTAAAATATTGTAATTCCATAAACAATTGCTTGATGATAAAAGGTAGGATTTGCAAGAATTATAAAAATAGTTTAGGTTAGCAGTTAGATCATCTTTTGCTTTAAAAAACATTAAAATGTTTACTTCTCATGGAGGCAAATCAATTCCAGTAAATACTTTCATTGGCTTAAAAGTGTTTTTATAAGAAAACAAATATGACTTGTGTAGTTGAATGAACTCTTGAGCAGGGAGACTAGTGAACACTGAGTGATTATAAGGATTTAACTTTACTTTAAAAACATCTGGAAAGACTCTCTTAAGGGAGTTGTTCTACCTTATTTTCCTTCAAGTTTATAAACTATATTTAAGTTTTCCTAAGCAAGCGACAGTGTATCCTGAGGGGAATTGTCATAGATCTCTTCTCCATTGGCCAAAGTTAACTCACCATGAACTGCAAATTTATAAAGACTCTTTTTGTCCCATGACCTAAAACTAAGGTTTTATTCTAAAGAAAGAAGTCAGCTAATAAATAGAAAGGCAAGCTCACTGTGGATGAGAACTTGCTGATGACTGAAATGAAGGTTCATACAAAGTACTTACAGTCTGCTAAGAGAGGAAGGTAATTTATAATTAATAATTATATGGCAGTTAAAATCTTAAGAGCAATAGAGGAATGTTGGTGGCCATGGTTTTTTTTTTTTTTTTGTCTTTTGTCTTTTTTCCGTGTCCGGCAACGGATCGCAACCCTCAGTGTTGCCCCCGTACCAGACCGGGGACCGGCAACGGGATTGCAAACCTCGGTGCTGCTCCCGCACCTCGCTCAGGCAGTGAGTGGGAACCGGTCTGTACGTGGGATCCGAACCCTCGGGCGGGAGCGCCGCCGTGCTTCCCAAGCGGCGCACTATCCAGTGCGCCACCAGGCCGGCCCAGTGGCCATGTTTTGAGAAGGAGAGATTGCATGCTATGAGATGATCAAAATGTCCTGAAGGAGATGACATTTGAGCTTGTCATTAAATGATAAGCTGGCCTTGGACAGACAGGTAGCATTGGGAGGAAGGGTATTTATGGCAGAGAGAAAGAAGAAGCTGGCATGGGGAAGAAATTGTAGGACAGATATTGCACTAGACATTGGGAACAGGTAGAGTCATGAGCAAAACATTAACAATCCTTTCAGGGAAGATTGCCTTTACTATGAAAGAAACAAATTAAGTAAGAAGACAACTAAGTACATAAACAATGAGGGTTATGAAGCAATAGATGGGGATGGAAAAGCTGGTGCTGAGGGCAGGAGCTTGGAGCAGAAGAGAAGTTGCTTTTTTAAGGGGTTGCCATTCCATTGACCTTTCTGAGACGATGACATATAAGAAAAGACCTGAAAGAATAAAAAAGAGAAGATGTGAATGTCCCATTTGAAGAAAACAGTAAGTGTAAGAGCTCTGAAATGAGAAAAGCGGGAATACCGGTGCTGGAACACAGTGAATAAAAAGCAGTGTGGAAGACAAGGTTAGAGGGGCAGGCAGGATCCAGATTACCAAGGGCCATGTAAGCCTAGGTAGGAGTTTGGATTTTATTCTATGTATAATGGGAAACCGCTGAAGAACTTAAAGGAGAAAGCAATATGATCTGATTTACATTATTAATAATAAAAACCACATTGCCTGCCTTTAGAATAGACAACAGGAGGTGAGAATGGCAGCAAGAAGGCTGCTGCACTCATCTAAGACAGATCTGCAGTCCATATGTTACAGGTACTGACCAGTTACAAGGATCAAGATCTGGTAGGCTCCCTGCTGGGCCAAGTGTTGACCTTTTTGTTGTTATTTCAAAGACAGTCATATAGTGTCTCAGGGAGTGGTTCAGAGTGGCTGGTAGGGGCACTTGGCAGGTTCAGGTTAGTGATCAGGAAGCTATATACCAGCTGGTCAGAAGGGGCTCAATAATTTAAAAACCAGTTCAGTTGCCAGCTCAGCCCTGGTCTTGTATGGAGATTATGGAGGTGGTGAGAAGTGGTCAGACTCAGTATTTATTTTGGAGAAGTTATAAATAGGCTAGCTGATGAATGTTGTAAATAGTGAGTTTGATAAGATTCAGTGCTTGACATTTGTTACAATTCCTTCTAAAATATATCGCTTCACTTTATAATCTCAGTGAAGAAGATAATTTTTCAAAATCGTTTCCTTTGCTGATCTGAGTGTTTTACAGAGTTTCAGAGCTCTGAACATTAATTCTCTGTGGATAATCACGTAGGAGCCAGAGATATGAGATACTGGGATAAATAGCAGTTGACTTTGGGACAAAAATCAGAATGTTATTTTAACATTTTAACTAAGTCTTGATCATTGACTCAATTTCTTGTGATTGACTCTTTTTCCCTTTAAGTTAAATATGGGAAGGAAATTGTGTTTACTGATGATTCTTTTCTGGCAAAAAGATAGAGTATGAATTCCTGAATGTAAGGAACTTTAAATATTGCAATACCAGTCTTTCTATGTTTTGTAACTTTAAATAAGTCAAAATTTCTTTAAGATTCCATTTCTTCTCTTTGATTTAATGGGTGTTTTATGCATTGCAAACCACACAGAACCAGAGCTTATATCCGAACTTGGCAATGAAATTAGATGATATAAATCAATCTGTAAGGAAAACTGAAAAACTTTAGAGTTTCATAAAGAAGCTATTTTCTAAAGCTGGACTAAGAATTGAAAGGCACTTTCAAAACAAACTCTCCTCCTTCAAACTTTTTCTCCATTTTAATTTTAACAATGTATTCATTGATATCCTTGGCCAATATTAGATCATGAGATCAGGGTACCAACTCATGATAAGTAATTTCATCTCAAGTTAGTTATAAAATTCCCTTACTTCAGAGGTCGAGAGAACTGTAACCAATCAGAATCAGAGCTTGTTTACCAAGTAAGTATTATTTAAGAGAAGTCACATCACCAGCTTTATTGCTGTCAATTAACTTAGCAGTCGGTGTCCATATGAATTTGAAAATACACAGGCTGGTTGACGTTTACCAAGAAAAATTTTGGAAGCCTCTTTGTCGTTGCATCTTGTCTTATACATTGGACGTATACATGAAAAGTTGCATGTAAATCAAACTTGATAATAAGTAATATTTGGAATAATAAAGAGAGAATAGTATTCAAATATATAGGCTGATCAATCCTTTCTAAAACAAACAGATAATCTCTAGATATTCTGGGTTTATGTTAATCTTGGTTTGGCTTACAATGGAGTGTGCCTCTAATAAATAACAAAATTCCCTTGGAGACAGTTTATAAAAGACTATTATATTGTAGTGTTCGAACAGCCAGTTAAAAAGCAAAAAACAAATTATTTAATATTATAAAGATAAAATAATGGGTTTGTGAGTTAATTCAGATTTAAAAAATTGATTTTAGGGTAGATTGAAGGCAGGAGTCTAGTGGTTTTATTTTATTTTATTTTGTATTGTTAGAAAACCAATTTCTCCCTGGTGCCGTGGGATGATAACAACAGTCACTGTCAATATCCTGTGAAAACATCATTGAGGGTTCTACTGTAAGTTTCAGTTTCTTCACCTCAACAGTGTAAAGAAGGTAGAGGACATACACTGATGTATTCTATTAAATTCCCTATCCCAAACCTTACCCATTCACCCATGGTCTAAGTAATACATCCAGAAATGTACACACAGATTATACGTTATTTGAAGTGTAGTGACTATTTATTGAGCACCTACGATGAGCTAGGCACTATGCTAGGTGGTAGGGAGCCAATGATGAATAGCAAAGTCCCTGCTCATGAGTTGCTTACGGTTCAGAAAAGCAGAGAATCCTATCAATAGTTGACTGTGATATGAGTTTCTTGTATGGTTTGAGCATTCATCTGTTTTCCTTGCATTGATCAGTCCACACTTTCACAAATGCCTGAATCCGGATGGGTTGACATAAACCAATTTCTTTCCAACAGCTGTGACAAAAATGTCAAAATGGGTGAATTATATCTTTGGGTTTCTTCCCTCTTTGGTTTTAGTGCTGGTCACCTTTCCAGGAACACATTCTGAAGCACTTTGCTGCCTCAATCTACCTTCTCTGTCTCAGTAACTTCATTTTGCTCCAAATCGCACAAAGCTTATTATTGCCAAACCCTCTCATATTCAAATTTATCTATCTTGCACCTCAACATCTGGGATATCAACCAGAACATGTGGAAAGCAAGTCTATATTATTGTGGTCTCAGTAAAGATGAAAGAGTTAGTGGAAGGAATGCTGGACTCAGTTTCTGAAGTCTGGAAGTGATCCTGGGTTCTAACTATCAAAGCCTTCATTTCCTCATCATAAGGTAAAAACAATAAAATGGATTCTATTTTATGGGGTAGTTTTGAGAGTGCACTAATATAGCATTTGTAAATGTGTTTGAAAAGGCTCTTTACAAATGTAAAATATTATTACCTATTTATAATATTTGTCATTATCAATTAATGCTTGGTCTTAAAGAAACATATTCATTAAGGTGAAATAAGAGAACTATATATAAAAAACTGTGACAAGTAGTGGAAAGTAATAATATGGGATGGGAGTTTATGGATGGGATTTAATTTTGATTAACTGTAAAGGGCAGAGAATGTCTGTGTTCCGTGTTCTTATCTCAAAAGAATTAAATGCAAAATGTTATGGTGACTTAGCAAATATCTTGGTGTCATATAACTATCCTGGTATTTTTCCCATGTACGGTCTTGTGCTTATGTTCCCCTCCTATCATATAATGTAAGAGAATAAAAAAATAAAGAAAAACAAATGAAATTTTGTTTTAAGAAAACTTTATTTTTTGAATAGTTATAAAATATCAACTTATGCAATCAAATTTAATCCTAAAATTGTACAATAATTGCGTGCAGGGAACTAGGGAAGGAATATCTAAACTTCCTCAAGTATATAAGATTTATTTTTAAAACAATTTGAATTTTATGCTATGCTATAAAATCCTGACTTCCTTGCCAAAGAAATAATAAATTGTTGTAAAGAATCTAATAAAAAATAAAATTTCCACTAGAATTTTGAAATGTGCCTTGATTTTGGTAAATGTATACTTCTTGAATGAATGACCACAAAAATCACTATTTAAATGAGCTACAAAAATCTCATATAACCATAATAAAATGTAAATACTCTTGAAATGCCTTATCAGAAAAGCTCTCCTTTTTTTGTTAGTTTTGTTGTATTTTTGGCGGCTGGCTGGCACAGGGATCCAAACCCTTGACCTTGGTATTATTGAAAAAGATTCTTAATATTTTTAATAAATTAATCTCAATTTGTCACATTCAAAAGCCCATTTTTGCCCCTCAGTAATTACATTTATAAAATTTTTTAAATCTTATTGAGGTCAGGCAAAAAAATGATCACAGAAAAAAATTCTACTTGAGTTAGACAAATGTCTCAGTGTGGCAAACCAAAAAGTAAAATACTTTCCCCTTTGAACTCCTCAGAATTATTTAGAAAGGTGTGAAGGCATAACACCAAGGCCACGGGTTCGGATCCCATTTAGGGATGGCCGGTTTGCTCACCGGGTGAGCGTGGTGCTGACAACACCAAGTCGAGGGTTAAGATCCCCTTACTGGTCAACTTTAAAAAAGAAAAAAAACAACAACAACATATATTCCCAAAGGAAATTATTTAAACATTGTTGAGAAAAATCAAAGAAGATACAAACAATTATGAAGAAATCCTGTATTTACGGATTGTAAGACTAAATATAGTTTAAATGTCCATACTGCCCAAAGGATTCAATGCAATCCCTATCAAAATCCCAATGGCATTTAATTTTTACAGAAATAGAAAAAGCAATTTCAAATTTCATATGGAACCACAAAAGACTCCGAATAGACAGAAGTATCTTGAAAAAGAAAAACAAAGCTGAAGGCATCACACACTTTCTGATTTCAATATGTATTATAAAGTTACAGTAATTTAAACAGTGTGGAACTGGCATAAAGACAGACATATAGTCAAATGGAACAGAATAGAGAGCCCAGAAATAAATCCACACATATATGGTCAACTGATCCTTGACAAGGGTGCCAAGAATATGCAATGGGAAAAGGATGATCTCTTCAAGAAATGGTACTGGTAAAATTGAATATCCACATTCAAAAGAGTGAAATTGGGCTCTTATCTTACACCATACACAAAAATCAACTTAAAATAGATTAAAGACTTAAACATTAAGGTTTGAAAGTGTAAAACTCCTGGAAGAAAGCACAGGGGAAAAGCGTCATGACATTTGTCTTGGCAATGATTTCATGGCTATGATACAAAAAGTGCAGGAAACAAAAGGAAAGATAGACATACAAGGATTGTGTCATACTAAAAAATCAACAGAGTGGAAAAGCAACCTACAGGGTTTCTTTCCAAAATAAGGGGTTAATTTCCAAAACATTTAAGAAACTCCTACAATTTAATAGCAAAATACAAATAACTGGATTAAAAAATGGGCAGAGGACTTGAATAGACATTTCTCCAAAGAAGACATATAAATGGCCAACAGGTATGTGAGAAGATGCTCAGTGTCACTAATCATCAGGGAAATCGAATCAAAAACACAATGAGATACCATCTCACACCTGTTTAGAATGGCTATTACCAAAAAGTCAAAAAATAACAAGTGTTGGCAAGGTTGTAGAGAAATTGGAACCCTTGCACATTGTTGGTGAGGAACAATCATGGTGCAACTGCTAAGGGGAAAACAGTGTGGAGTTTCATCCAAAAACTAAAAATAGAACTACAATAAGAGCCTGCAATTCCACTTCTGTGTATTTATCCAAAAGAATCGAAATCAGAATCTCAAAGAGATATTGTCACTTGCAGGTTCATTGAAGCACCATTCGCAATAGTTAAAATGGGGAAACAACATAAATGTCCATCAATAGATCAATAGATTTAAAAAATGTGGTATATATTTATATACAATGGAATGTTATTTAGCTTTTAAAAAGAAGGAAATATGCCCAGATCCCCCAACATCTGCATCCAGCCCAGGGATGACCCAACCATTGCTGGAAGCCCCCCGGGTTCTTGAACTGGAATAGGGGGGCGCAGTGGGGCTTGGCCAAGACCCCCACCCTCTGCAACCAGGCCAGTGAAGGAACCAGGCGTGGGCCAACCCCTTCTCCTCTCCTCCTTCCCTTCTCCCTGCACCCCCACCCTATCCCTTCTTTCCCCCTTCTGCCCAACTGCTTCGCAAGATCTTAGAATGTAAAATATATATATATAATAATAATAATAAATAAATAAGTTTTTTTTAAAAGAGAGGTAAATATGCAGCAACATGGATGAACCTGGAGGACATTATGTTAAGTGAAACAAGCCTATCAAAAAAGGATAAATAATACATAATTCCATTTATATGAGGTACATAAGTATTTTTTAATTATCTGTTTTCTGTACATTATATATGTGTAGGTGTCTATATGTACAGCCACACAAATGATGTATATAACAATATTGAAAACATTCCACTGAGATTTTTGAATCCTGCTTTTTATTTAATATTGTATTCTGAGAATTTTCTTGTGTCTTTACACAATTTTTAAAACTATGCTTTTTAATGGTGGAGTAGTATTCCAATATTAGGCTACAATCTTTTAAAACCATCATTACCCTTTGTTGGCCATTTATGTTGCTTCCCATTTTCCACTATTTTGTGAGGGGAGATAGTAAGGCACAATGGTTAGCTGTAGCACATATTCAAAATAGCACTTACTGTGTGTCAGACACTGTTGTAGGCTCTCTCTCTCTCTCTCTCTCTCTCTCTCTCTCTCTCTCTTTCTCTCTCTCTGTGTTAACTCTTTTGGTCCCCCAAGAATCATAGATGGAAGTACTATTATCATACCTATTTACAGATGAGTAAACTAAGGCACAGAGTTTTCAAGAAAAGGCTGAGTGACCAAGCAATTAAGCACATGGTCAAGAGTCCACATTCTAAGCCACTGTAGCTAAATAACTAATTACTCATGGTCATACAAGGCCAGACACTGCTCTAAGCAATTTACATATCATAACAATTCTTTAACCCTATTAAAAACAAACAAATGGGGTATATAGACCTATTTTCAAATTTCAGCTCAAACAACTTAGCTCTTTGGCCTTGACACATGGCCTTTCCTCTCTGAGCTTCAGTTTTCTCTTTATAAAATAGAGATGTTAATTGTTCCTACCTCATATAATTTTACAGATAATATCTGTAAAATGCTTTGCATAATATTTTGGCATATGGTAAGGATTCAATAAATGATAGTTATTGGTGTGATAATTATTTCTACTACTGCCTTAAAATTAGGTTAATGGTCACCAATACATTCTTCTAATTATTTTTTAATGGTTTTGGTATTCACATTTAGCTCTTCAATCCATTTGGAATGTATTTTTATCTATTGTGTGGAGTGAGGATATAAAATGATTATTTTTCACCATATAGACAATTTTTCTATACCTTACCTGGCTACTTCTCAGACTTTCCAACCAAATTAATTTCTGTGTGCACATATATGCACTTGTATACACACGCACGTATATGTATGTATTAAGGACTACTGGAATATATACATATATGTATATATTAAGGACTATTGGAACTATCTATTGTGTGGAGTGAGGATATAAAATGATTATTTTTCACCATATAGACAATTTTTCTATACCTTACCTGGCTACTTCTTAGACTTTCCAACCAAATTAATTTCTGCATGCACATATATGCACTCGTATACACACACACATATATGTATATATTAAGGACTACTGGAATGTTTTCAAGGCCTGCTATTCTGGTCCATTTATCTGACTATTAATTCTTGTGCCAAATTATGTCCTAATTGCTTTTTACTTTATATTTTGGTATCCACTAAGGAACATCCTCAGATATTGCTCTCTTTTTAAAAAATATGCTTAGTTATTCTTACCAATATTTTATTCCAAATAACTTTAGAATCGTTCTGTAATGAACTATAGGCCTTGATAGAACTGTGGAAAGATTGCAAATTTATTTAGGGAAGATCTGACATAATACAATATTAAGACTTCCTATTAGGAAATGTACTTGCCACTTATTAAAACAATTTATTTCCATCAGAAAGTTTTTCTTTAAGTCCTACATATGCCTTGATAGGAATATTCTAGATCATTGGTTTTTTTTTTTTTGCTATTGTGAAGAAAATATTATCCTACCTGTTATTTATTCAAACTGGTTATTATTAGTATATAAGGAAACTATTGATTTTTAAACTTTTATCTTGGTAGCAGACACTTCACTGGACATTTAAATAAAGTTAAACAGTTTTATAGTTGAATCTTTTGAGTTCTGGGTATATAATACTGCTATGTTAAATAGCAATGGTCAGAGCAAGCTTTTCTCTTATTAATGATGTTAGTAGGACTGGCTCTAGTATCCTACCATTTGGCATGGTGCAGCTGTTGAGTTTAGCTTGATATTCTTAGCTTTCTAAGCACTTTAATTAGGTGTCAAATGTTATAGAACATCTTTCTTCTTCTGATCATCATATGATTCTCTTAGTGGACATATTTTCAGCAGCAGCACAAAGGGTGGGAGGCAAGGCTTTACCTTCTAACCTTTATCCTCAGTAGCTACCTTTCCCCCATTCTTTGATATGGATAATTGAAATTTTCTAACTCTTAGGTAAAACATTTGAATATCTAGCTCACCTTTGTTTCTTTTACAATGTCATTCTCTAAATTCCTCCCATATTTTCTATGTATTTTCTCTCTGTAGCTGCTTCTGGACAAAGTAATATATTTATAATCCATATTTTAATATTCTAAATCATAAAGAATCTATTTTCCAAACTGGCCTAAGAATTTTCAAAGGCACTTTAAAATCAAACTATCCTTTAAGTCATGGTAAAATACATGTAATTGAATACTGCCCTGGAAAAATGGGACATAAAATTACTTTATCTTGAAAGAGGCCATAAATGTGGGGGGTGGGATGGGCACTGCTTTCACTCAGAGGTTGACAGTGCAGAAAGATGGGAAGAGGCTGGATTCTTGATGACTGCTGAGCTCCAGAACCAACCTGAAGCCGCCTGGTACCTTTAGTAATCTTGTAATGTGAGAAAATGGAATATTTTTATTGTTCAGGTTATTGGTAATCAGCTACTATTTTATTTGCAGTCAAAAGTATTCAACATACATAGCAGGTTTTTTTTAGAAATTGACAAGTGCAGGGTTTTAATAGTTTTTAAACTTTTTTACAAGGCGTGGAGGCAGTTAACTGAGTGGTAATCAGCTACTATTTTATTTGCAGTCAAAAGTATTCAACATACATAGCAGGTTTTTTTAGAAATTGACAAGTGCAGGGTTTTAATAGTTTTTAAACTTTTTTACAAGGCGTGGAGGCAGTTAACTGAGAAAAAAAAAAAGAATCCCTGTATAAATGATTGGATTTGAATTTACAGACTAAAAAAAATCCAGTGTTTGGCCTAAATAACAAAACGTGTATTTCAAATTGAAAATGCAAATGATGTCAGTAGCCATAGTAACAGAGCAAAATAGATTTGAGGGATCTACTGGAGGAAACTCCACAGGAGTAGGAAACTAATTGGATATGTATAGTACAGAAAAGAATGGAGGCAGAAAAAATATTCATGAGTTGAGTATGCATACATGAAAAGATGTTAGAGTCATTCATTCATTCTCAGATATGAATTAAACATGAACTTTGTAAAAGTCTTTACTCTAAAGCAATGCAGTGGTGAGTAGGTGATTTTCGCTAATTCTAAAGAATATATGAATTAACTGGGAAGGCAAACGTGTAAACTGGAAATTATAAAACAGCATACAGTGTGTTTTGATGGAGAAAATCTAAGAGCCTTGAGAATACCTAATTTAATTGTAGGTTGGGGTGAAGTTGAGAAATATTCGTGGTAAGCTTCCTAAAGAAAGTGACAGCTAAATTACAACCTAACATATGAGTAGGAATTAGCCCATTAGATGATTGTAGTGTGCCAAAAAGCCATAGGATTTTAGTGATTCAAACTCATACCAATGAAAATTAATATTCCATGTTCAGGGAATTATAAGTTTGTTATGAATAAACATTGTGAGAGCGAGGTGGGATGGATGTTGTAAATTGTATAACAAACAATGATTCTGTAGAGGTAACCTAAGGCAAGATCACAAAGGGTCTTGAATGCTTTGTGTGGAGTTTATTCTAAAGCAATGGTGGCATGAAAGTTTTTAGGAGGACTGTGATATAATTAGGTTTGCACTTTAGAAAGATTATTCTGGCTGCAGTGGAGAAAATAAATTGGGGGTAGAGATGACTTTAAGACTTGAGACCCCAAAACTGTTCAGAGACTATAGAAAACACTCTTGTTGGAAATGTTGCTAACTTGAACTAAGGCAGTAGAAGTAAAAATAAGAGAAGTGGATGGGATGGAGAGAGATTAAAGACATTACATCAACAATTGTTGACTTGGATGAGAGTTGAGAAGAAAGAGTTAAGAATAACACAAGAGAAGAATGAGGTTTAGGGGCAAGATGTTAGACCAGTTGAGGGCATGTTGAGTTTGAGTTAACTTTGGGACATGCATGTAGTGATGCTGAAGATAAAGTTATATATATCTGAGTATGGAATTTAGAAGGGCAGTCTGGATTGGAGACATAAATTTGGGAGTTATCAGTATTTAGTTGATAACTGAAGCCTGGATATGGATATGGATGAGCTAGCCCAGGGAGTTTGTATCTAGTACAAAACTTTAAGGAACACCAAAGCATGAGGAAAAAAACATGCATTTTCAAGGAATAATAAATATAGCCACAAATACAAGAAAAAACAGTAGACTGTGATTTCAGAAAAGCCAAGGAAAGAGGGACAAGACTGAAGGTTAACAGAGTCAAATGCTGCACATTGGTAAGATGAGATAAATATTGGGAATTAAGACAAAAAGGTAATTGGTGACTTTGAAGCTGGCAGTTTTACAGACATAAATATGGGGATGTCAGTGGGTAGAATCAAGATTCCAGTGGAGTGAGAAATGCTCAAGAAGTAAGAAAATGACATGGTTCCTGCTTGAGGACAATTCTTCTGTGAAGGGGGCTGCTGTGAATTAGTATTAGTATAAGGTAAAACTCACAAAAAGGGAAAAGTACACTGGCCAGATAGAGGGGATCTGGGCAGAAGGCCAATAGCATCCAAAGGGCAAAAAAGATATGGGTTAGTAGCTTAAGAGACATTTGGGCTAAAATGCTGTTTTTGGTTTGTCGTTTTCTTTTGTTATTGTAGTTGTCATTTTTGT
>NW_007726374.1:727338-731148 GCF_000696425.1 Galeopterus variegatus | reverse complement strand
TTTTTTTTTCAATTGCAAAGATTCTAATCAAATTGTTCCTGGGTATGGCCTGCATATTTTGGTGATTTAGGTATACAGCCAAGAAAACTGGTCTGAGCATGTGTTAACACTGATGCGGAAGAGTCAGAAGAGAGGGAGAGTTTGCAGATAATTGAGAGAAATAATTAATTGAGGGCTATCCCTGGGAGTGAGCTGAGATCTGCATTACAGGTGGAGAGATAGGGCATAGTCAGGAAGAGAGAAGCCAAGAAAGGATGGATGGCAGGAAGGATAGATGACTCTTCTGGTAACTTTGAAGGTTCGGTGTCAAAAGACTCACTCCCTTCTTTATGTGATCATTTTTTTTTTCTGTGAAATAGGCAGGGTAATATAATTGAGAGAAATAATTAATTGAGGGCTATCCCTGGGAGTGAGCTGAGATCCTCATTACAGGTGGAGAGATAGGGCATAGTCAGGAAGAGAGAAGCCAAGGAAGGATGGATGGCAGGAAGGATAGATGACTCTTCTGGTAACTTTGAAGGTTCGGTGCCAAAAGACTCACTCCCTTCTTTATGTGATCATTTTTTTTTTCTGTGAAATAGGCAGGGTAATTTATGAGGTAGGGGTTTTGAAAAGAATCCTTAAGAACAAAAACAAAAAACAAACAGATGAGCTAATTTAGGACTGGGAAGTAGCAACTTATGTGTGCTTTGAGACCATGCTACTTCCCACTTGTTCAAAGAGGACTGGCAGGACAATGGCTGTGAAAGAAGTGACTCTAGTAACACAAGACCTCCAACCTCAAATTATTGACCATGTAATTAGGACCTTTCTGAACTAATTTTCTGAAATAACAAGCCACAACCATTTTTTTTCCTGAAATTTATTAGAATTGATGGTTACCTATCATGCCCATACTCTTATAAAAAACAAAACCTCTTTGCATTACTCTGTAATAAGTTATTTAATAATAAATGTATTACAAATCATTTTTTCATAAAAACATATTTAATTTAAAGATATTACAGCTTGCAGCTTTAAAAGATAGACACACTTTAGGATTGTCTGAACTTGAACCAGTAGGGTTCAAATCCCAGCTGTGTCAGTTACTATTTATATAACATTGGGTAAGTTTCCTAATCTCTTTGTATCTCAGTTTTCCCACATATAAAAATGGGATGATTAAAAGCTACTGTAACCAAAACAGCATGGTACTGGTATAAAAATAGACATTCAGATCAGTGGAGTAGAATTGAGAACCTGGATTTCACCCTCTTAGGCTTATAGCCATCTGATATTGGACAAAGGCAACAAAAATCTATATTGGGGAAAAGACTGCCTCTTCAACAAATGGTGCTGGGAAAACTGGATATCCACATGCAGAAGAATGAAACTAGATATGCATCTCTCACCATACACTAAAATCAACTCAAAATGGGTTAAAGACTTAGGATAAGACCTGAAACTATACAATTACTAAGGGAAAATATAGGTGAAATATTTCAGCAACTAGGTCTGTTCACAGACTTTATGAACTTGAGATCGAAAGCACAAGCAACAAAAGAAAAAATAAACAAAAGGGACTATATCAAACTAAAAAGCTTCTGCACAGCAGAGGAAATAATCAACAGAGTGAAACAACAACCTACAGAGTGGGAGAAAAATTTTGCTACCTATGCATCGACAAGGGATTTTATTCCATAATATACAAGGAACTCAAACAATTATACAGTAAAAAACAAAATAACCCAATTAAAAAATGGGCAAAGGAGCTGAAGAGACATTTTTCAAAGGAAGACAAACAAATGGCCAATAGGTACATGAACAAATGCTCAACATCACTAGTCATCAGGGAAATGCAAATTAAAAATACATTGAGATACCACCTCACCCCAGTTATACTCACTATAATCAAAAGGACGGTGAATAACAAATGTTGGCGAGGGTGTGGAGAGAAGGGAACACTCCTACACTGTTGGTGGGACTGTAAATTAGTACAACCATTATGGAAAACAGTGTGGAGGTTTCTCATACAACTACAGATAAAACTTCCATATGATCCAGCAATCCCACTTCTGGGTATATACCCAGAGGAATGGAAATCATCATGTTGAAGGGATCCCTGCACTCTCATGTTCATCACAGCTGTGTTTACAATAGTCAAGACATGGAACCAACCTAAATGTCCATTGATGGATGATTGGATAAGGATAATGTGGCATACATACACCATGGAGTACTATTCTGCCATAAAAAGAATAAAATATTCCCATTTGCAACAACATGGATGAATCTGGAGAAATTTAAGTTGAGTGAAATAAACAAAGCACAGAGGGATAAATACCGCATGTACTCACTCATAAACGGGAGCTAAGGGAGAAAGAAGGAAGGAAAGAAAGACTGCAGTGGTGTGTTGGACTTGCAGAGGGAAAGAACATTCCTTGGGCTACAAAGTGGAGTGGGGGGCAAGGGAGGTAGAGGGGGTGAAGGGGGGGCAGGGAGGGGGAGGGAGGTTGGGGACGGTTGTGTGGGAGACACGGGGTACAGATGCAATTTGTGGTAATAGGTATGCTGCCAGTGTGAATCTAGCCCTCACATCATGGGCATGAGGGGTGACAATCAGCTTTGTACCTCATGAATATTCATAACCAATAAAAAATGAGATAATTATATAATAAATAATACCAACCTCATGGAGTTGTTGTGATAAATATAATGAATACATGCAAAGCATTTAGAATCATATCTGGCACATATTAAGCTGTTACGTTTTTACCAGAGTATGGCAAATACCTTTCCTGTGGCTGAGCAATCATGATATATCACAAATCACTTACTATGCTTTATGAAGACATTTAAATTGGGCCTTAGCACTTAAGGAGAGCATCAGCATCAAAATGTTTGCACATATCTAGAAATTTATCCATTTCCTCCAGATTTTCAAATTTGTTGGTGTATAGATTTTCATATTAATCTCTAATGATTCTTTGTATTTCTGCAGTATCAGTTGTGATATCCCCTTTTTTGTTTCTGATTTTTGTTATTTGGGTCTTCTCTCTTCTTTTTATAGTAAGTCTGGCTAGTGGTTTGTCTATTTTGTTTATCTTCTCAAAAAACCAACTTTTTGCTTCATTGATTTTTTATATCATATTTTTGGTCTCTATTTTATTTAGTTCTACTCTGATTTTAATTATTTCTTTCCACCTACTAACTTTGTGATTGGATTGTTCTTTTTTTCTAGTTCCTTAAGGTGTGATATTAGGTTGTTTATTTGAAATCTTTCTATTCTCTTGACGTAAGTATTTATTGCAATAAATTTTCCTCTTAGTACTGCATTTGCAGTATCCAATAGGTTTTGGTATGGTGTGTTTTTATTATTATTAGTCTTGAGAAATTTTTGATTTCCTGTTTGATTTCTTCTTTAACTTGTATGTCATTCAGAGCATGTTGTTTAATTTCCAAGCCCAGGCGACAAAAGAAAAAAAAAAATGGGATTATATCAAACTAAAAAGCTCCTGCACAGCAAAAAAAATGATCTACAGTATGAAAAGACATCCTGCAGAATGGGATAAAATATTTGCAAACTACGCATCTGATAGGGGATTAATATCCATAATATACAAACAACTCAGACTACTTTAAAAACAAATAACACAATTAAAAAATGTGCAAAGGAGCTGAATAAATATTTCTCAAGAGAAGACATATAAATGGCCAACAAGTATATGAAAAAATGCTCAAAATCACTAAACATCAGGGAAATGCAAATCAAAACCACACTGAGATATCACCTCACCCCAATCAGACTGGCTATTATAAAAAAGACAGAGA
>NW_007726374.1:726075-727183 GCF_000696425.1 Galeopterus variegatus | reverse complement strand
AATGATTGTGTATTGTAATGATGAATAAGCTAACTATACTGATCTAACCACCACACGTTGTACACAATTACTGAAAATCAACATTGTACCCCACAGGTATGCGTAATAAAAAAATAATGTTTGTACTTGGAATTAAGGCACAAAAGTGAATTACACATGATGGAGCTTCCAAATGGTGGAATAAGGAACTTGGTGGAATCTCTAACCAGTAAAACAACAATTTAACTGGTGAAAATTATAAAATAAAATTACTTAAAGTCTCTGGAAATTATCCTAAAGACATATAGCAAATGGAAAAGAATTCATTAAAGAAAACGTATTAACTCTTGGCAAGGAAAACAAGATTCTGTGGAATTTGAGCCATGACCTACTCCTTTATCCCATCACCCTCCCTCAGCTCCATGTTATGATGGCTGTACCCTTGACTGTGTACTCCAGGCATGGCCAGGAGAACAAGGGTTCTCTTCTCTCAGTTTCCAGTCTGACTATGGTATAATCATAGCAGGGGAAGGCTTTCAGTATTTTTCATACCTGCAGCCCTCTGTTGCGGAAACTCNCACTGTTGGTGGGACTGTAAATTAGTACAACCATTATGGAGAACAGTACAGAGGTTCCTTAAACAACTACAGATAGAAGTGCTATATGATCCAGCAATCCCACTACTGGGAATATATCCAGAGGATTGGAAAACATCAGGTTAAAGGGATACCTACACTCCCATGTTTATTGCAGCTCTATTTAGAATCTCCAGGTCATGGAACCAACCTACATGTCCATCAATGGATGACCAGATAAGGAAATGTGGAATACTACTCAGCCATAAAAAAGAATAATATTCTACCATTTGTAGCAACATGGATAAGCCTGGAGAAAATCATTCTAAGTGAAACAACTCAGGTACAGAAAAAGAAATATTGCATGTTCTCACTCATACCTGGGAACTGAATAAACATATGAACAATAAATGAACAATAAAGATAGACAGAGAGAAACAAAAAAAGAAACAACAATCACAGTAATACTTTGATCTTTTAGAAAACTAGAGGTGGAAAAGGGGATTGGAAGGGAGGAGAGGGGGGCTAATGAGGAATTGGTCAATGGACACAAA
>NW_007726374.1:704788-725173 GCF_000696425.1 Galeopterus variegatus | reverse complement strand
ATCATAGCAGGGGAAGGCTTTCAGTATTTTTCATACCTGCAGCCCTCTGTTGCGGAAACTCACTTTAAGGCAGACATGACCATGAGGATTTCATCTTCCTCCAACCCAGTCCCACTTGTAAGGTGGAACCTCTGTTACAGGCATGGCAGCCCAATAATACTAGGGCCACAATTACTCCAACTTATTTATGGTGTGAAGTTTCCATGTAAGGAAGACCAGAGGATGCTAGCCCCTATACCTTCTTGTAGAGCAGGGATATCACACTGGGAAAAGTGGATCCATTTTCCCCAGCTTTGGTGCAGTAGAACAGGAGTTATGTCCAAGAGAAAAGGCCATTGTAAGTATGGATGAAGAGCTCCATAACTGCCTGAGAGAAAGGACTTTATTGGGAATATAGCTTGAAGAATTCCATGTCTAAATATGTTCTCAAAAACAATAGAGATGTTGGTGAACAGCAATTAAGAGAAAGGGGATAGCTCCATGATATGAGCGAAATGGCACAGTAGCCAGAAATTTAATAGAGAAAACTATAGAAAGAGACAGGCTCCTGGGATCATTGCTGTATTAGTTATCTGGGGCTGCCATTACCAAATACCACAGACTGGGCAGCTTAAGCAACAGAAATTTCTTTTCTGACAATTACAAAGGCTAGAAGTGCAAAATCAAGGTGTTAGTAGGTTTGGTTTTTTCTCAGGCCTCTATTCTTGGCTTGCAGATGGATGTCTTTTTGTTGTGCCTCACATGATCTTTCTTCTGTGTCTGTGTCATAATGTCTTCTTATAAGGCCACTGGTCATACTAAATTAAGGCCCACCCTAATGACCTCATTTCACCTTAATTAACTCTTTAAAGACCCAATCTCCAAATAGTCACATTCTGAGGTACTGAGGGTGAGGACTTCAACATAAGAATTTAGGGGAAATATATGCCTGCAAGCACTCAGCGCATAAAAACTGCCAACTTTGGGGATTTGAGAGGCTATGTGCATCACCTAGGCTTTACCCACTCAGGAGCAATTACTGAGGGTGAGGACTTCAACATAAGAATTTAGGGGAAATATATGCCTGCAAGCACTCAGCGCATAAAAACTGCCAACTTTGGGGATTTGAGAGGCTATGTGCATCACCTAGGCTTTACCCACTCAGGAGCAACCAGCGCATGATGTGGGGCAGACAAAATAGCATTCCTAAAGCCACACAGAGATCCACCAACAAATGGAAGAAACCTCACTGGCAAAAGGGGTTTAAACACAACCTCTGACTAATCACTGATTGAATAATAAGCTACTCTGATGCAGGGTCAACTCCTAAGAAGTCAGGCTTAAAATTAATGTCACACATATCTCTGGAAGTCTGGAAGATTGTATGCATGTACAAAGCTGTTACCTTTCTGGAGCAATCAGAGAGGGATTATCCAAACTAGTAGGCTGTGGATGAACACTGGGCAAACCAAGTTAACTCTCTGAACTGAGATAGCAGCCTCACAAACATATCTAGTAGTAAAAGGGTAATCTAACTGACTAATAGGGTTGGAACACTAACTTTGACCTAGGAATGACCCTTTGGTACCTAAGATAAAAGACAGAACAAGGGGAAGATATCTGAGTAGGAACAACAGAGTCTGTACATGGTAGAGAAAATAGACTTCACAGAAAAAGTTTAGCCAAGTCGTTAGACAAATAAACAAATGATCAAACAAACAACAACCCCCCCCCCCAACTGAGGGGAGACATATTATACAGAGTTGCTATAATATGTTATCTAAAATATCCAATTTTCAGCCAAAATGTAAAACATGTACAGAGAAATAGAAGTGTGACTCATATACAATCCAACAATAGTATTTGGAGGGCTTAATACTCCTTTGCTTATAAATAGAACTAGGCAGAAATTAACAAACAAATAGAAGCTATAAACATAAACCAACTGGACCTAACAGAGATCTATAGAACACATCATCCAACAGCAACAGAATATACATTCTTCTCAAATACCTATCAAATATTTTCCAGAATAGACTATGTGCTAGACCATAAAAGAAGTCTCAATAAATATAAAAGGATTGAAATCATACAAAATTTGTTCTCTGAACACAATGGAATAAAACTAGAAATAAGGAACAGAAGGAAATTTAGGAAACATAAATATGTGGAAATTAAACAAGACATTTCTAAATAACCAATGAGTCAAGAAAAAAGTCTCAGTGCAAATTAGAAAATTCCTTGAGGTGAATGAAAACAAAAGTACAATATACAAAAACTTTATGGTCTGTATATAATCACTGCTTAGAGAGACATTTTTATCTGAAGATGCCTACATCAGGAAAAGAGATTGATCTCAAATCAATAAACTAACCTTCCACCATGAGAAACTAGAATAGGAAGATCAAACCAAACCAAAGACAAAATTTTAAAAAAGTAACAAAGTCACAAAAATTAGAGCAGTAATAAAACAGAGAATAGAAAAACAATAGAGAAAAATCAATAAAATCAAAATGTGCTCTTTGGAAAGATCTATAAAATTGACAAACTTTTAGCATGACAGTCCAGGAAAAAAGAAAAAAGACTAATTAGTAAAATCAGGAATAAAAGAGAAGACATTATTGCTGATCTTACAGACATAAAAAGTGTTATAAGGGAATACTATGAACAATTATGTGCAACAAATATGATAACCTAGATAAAATGGAGACATTCCTAAAAGCAAACAAATTAACAAACTGACTCAAAAAGAATAGAAAATCTAATAAAATCTGAAATACAAAATAAGGATTGAGTTAGCAATCAAAAATCTGCACCCCCACCCCCAACACACATACGTAACTCAGGATCAGATAGCTTTAGCAGGGAATTCTATCAAACATCAATTCTTCACAAACTACTGAAAACACAGAAGAGGAAGAAACATTTTTCAACTCATTCTACAAGACCGTTACTGCCCTAATACCCAAACCCAACGAAGACATCATCAGAAAAGAAAGCTATAGACCAATATCCTTATAAACATAGAAGCAAAAATCCCCACAAAAATATTAGTAAAATGAATTCAGCAACATATAAAAAGGATTTACATTATGACCAAGTGGGATTTATTCCAAGAATGAAAGGTTGGTTTGACATCTGACAATCAATTAGTGTAATATATCATATTAATAAAGGAAAAAGGCTATCAGATCATCTCAACAGATGTGGAAAAATATTGACAAATCCCACACTCTTTCATGATTGAAACACTAGACAAACCAAGAAGAGAAGGAAACTTCCCAAACCTGATAAAGGGCATCTACAAAATCCCCTCAGACATCATATTTAATGGTAAAAGACTATTTACCCCGCTAAGATCAGGAACACAACAAGGATGTATGCTTTTGCCAGTTGTATTTATCATTGCAGTGGAGGTTTTAGCCAAAGCAAGTAGGCAAGAAAAAGAAAGAAGAAAAGTATTTCTATTTGTAAATGGTGTGTACATAAAATCCTAAGAAATGATCTTGTGTCTAAAAATCTATTAAAACTAATAGAAAATTTTACTAAGTTTGCAGGATAAAAGATTAATAAACAAAAATTGATTGTTTCTATATAATAGAAATGTACATTCCAAAAAATGAAATTAAAACAATTTCATTTACAATAGCATCAAAAAGAATAAAATATGTAGGAATAAATTTAAACAAGGAGGTGTAAAACTTAAAGACTGAAAACTACAAAGCATTGTTGAAAATAATTAAAGACCTAAATAAATGGTTCTATCACCTGTATTTATGGATCAGAAGTCTTAATATTGGATTCTTAGCTATGATATAAAAGGCACAAGCAACAAGAGAAAAAAACAAATAAATTGAATTTCATCAAAACTGAGAACTTTTGAGCATCAAAGGACACTCTCAAAAGAGTAAAGGGACAATCAATAGAATGGGAGAAAATATTGCAAATTATATATCTGATAAGGGTCTGGTATCCAGAATATATAAAGAACTCTTACTACTCAGTGACAAAAGGATAGACAGCCCAGTTTATAAATGAGCAAATAACTTGAATAGACATTTCTCCTTAGGGGATATTTGAATGGCCAATAAGCACATAAAAAGATACTTAATATACTTAGTCATTAGAGAAATGCAAAATAAAACCTCACTGAGATAAAACATCATACCTACCAGGATGCCTATAATAAAAAAGACAGACAATAATATATGTTGGCGTGGATGGAAAAAAATTGGAATTCTCTTACACTGCTGGTGAGAATGTAAAATTGTGTGGCCACTCTGGAAAACTGACAATTCCTCAAAATGTTAAAAACATAGAGTTACCATATGACCCAGCCATTATACACCTAGGTATATAATCAGGAGAACTGAAAACATCCACAAAAACACTTGTACAGATTTTCATAGCTATTCATAGTGGTGTTATTTACAGTTGCCAAAAAATGAAAATAACCCAAATTTTCAACAACTGATGAATGGATAAAGAGATCTTTACCATGGAATACTATTTGGTGATAAAAAGGATTGAATTCCTGATTCATGCTACAACATAGATGGACTTTGAAAACATTATGCTAAATAAAAGACTCCAGTCACAAAACACCACATTATGTGTGATTTAATTTACATGAATTAACCAGAACAGGCAAATCTATAGAGACAGAAAGATTAGTGGTTGCTGCGGGGTGAGGGGGGAGTGACTGGGTAGTGACTGCTTATGAGTATTGTGTTTCCTTTGCAGGAGACAGAATGTTCTAAATTTACATTGCTACAGTTTGCATGACCCTGTGTACATACTAAAATACATTGAATTGTACATTTTAAGTGGATTAATAGTATTGCATGTGAGTTATATCTGAATAACACTGTTAAAAAGTGAATTACAAAATAGCACCCGAAACATTTCAATATTAGAGCATATCTCAAGACCTCAGTACCCTTTAAAACTTCCTTATACATTTGGCTTTTGCTTTGAAGATAAAAATAGCTTTATTTAAAATATTACACTAAAATATCCTCTCCAACCCAAGTAAATTTGTTTATTATGTTTAAATGCTGCCATTTCCAGTCTCCCAATGGGTAGAAATAATTCTGAGAGTCGGGTGGGTATCTTAACATCGTAACTGGAATACTCGTTATTATTGAATTGATTATTAAACAAGCTACGCTAATGTAAGATTATTGAAGACTATCCATATTACAATCTATTGCTTATTTAGGTTTAGTCAAATAGTGACGAAGATTCTCTAAACTTGTTGCCCAATTGCAGTAACTCAGGTAATCTTCAGACTGGTTTAAACATTGTGGTTCCCTTGTGTACAAAGTAAAATGGGCACCTCATTTCTCACTGTGTTCAAATTAGAAGCCCACTATTCTGTAAGTATTTACTTCCAGCATTTCCATGGCTGAAGGTTTAAAACAAATTTAACCTTGAAAACAGCCATTAGAGTTAAGTGGTCCCTCAGTTCAACAAA
The DNA here is from genome assembly GCF_000696425.1 of Galeopterus variegatus. Classification (NCBI taxonomy): domain Eukaryota; kingdom Metazoa; phylum Chordata; class Mammalia; order Dermoptera; family Cynocephalidae; genus Galeopterus; species Galeopterus variegatus. Next base: position 719,718 of record NW_007726374.1, on the reverse strand, counting down.
CAAGATGTACCAGCCAGTAAATGTCCAAAATCAGGGTGATGTTTACCAGCAATTTGTTTTGTTTCCTGGTAAGTTAACTACCAATGTTCCCTGTTTAAAACCTAGGACAAATAATATAATCTTAATCTTAAGATCAACCCTGGCTCTGAGATCATTATACATAAATAAAATTTAGCTTTATTAGCTATTAGCAAAAAACCTCCCCTACCATGCTCTATTCATCTTGATGAATAAATTCGGTCAGAGTCTAAACAACTCAGAAAAATCACATAAAAAGTAAAAGTTTAGTTTGCTACCAAAACTAATGAATGATTTAGATGTTATATTCTTTCTGTGGGACATGGATAAAATACAAACAACAAAACAAGAATGATCAGGAACTGGTAATGACCCTGCTAGTATGGAAAGTCATGCCAGTATCCTCTAAACTGATATACAAGCACAGAAAGGGAATAAAGAAAATTATTCAGAAAATAAAGTGCTGATGCTAAGGGAAGAGATAGGAAATAGATGATAAATTCAAAGGGATATATGTTCCCATTTTTTCCCTCAGATGTAATTTGTAAATCCCGTAAAAAGCACAGTGTACTTGTTTGATGTAGTTGCCTAATGAATCTTAAAAATTTTCTGCAATAGGCAGAGTGGTCTTCTGTGATGGTCTGTACAAATGAAGTGGATATACAGACATGGCCAACCCTTGGTCAAACTATGAAGAATCTTAATTTGTTTTTACTTCCCTCCTTCCTTCTCATTCTTGCCTTCTCCTTGCCCTGAAAAAGACCTGTCCTGGAGACTCCCTAATATGCTCTCCTTACCACCAGAAGTGTTGCTTTCTCTTTATCAGGATGTACATCTCTTCAGAGCCTGGAAGTTCAAGGTAATTTTAGGATCCAAGGTTTTAAGAGTAAACCTAAGACAGCCTACATTTGAACAAAGTAAATTTGTCAGTAGGAAATAATGAATATCCAGTGATTTGCCATCAATAATTGAAATGGGGTTGAGGGTTGAACACTATCTCAGAGGAAAAAGGTCTGCTATTACCCCAGGTCTACACTCTAGAAGTGAGTATGAGCATCACCTCTCTTAAGTGCATCTCTCTTCAGTTATACCTTTTCATGTCAAATTAGAGAAGGTACTTTAGAGATCATCTAGTTTTGTGTATTTTCATACCTTTCTCTATGGACAGAGACTAAGAATTTCTGTATTGCTTCTACGAGATCACTCTGAATGGTGAGAGAAAAAGAGGAGGGGGGGAGGGAAAAAGGGAGGGAGGGGGAGTGAGAGAGAGAAATAGGTGGGGATCCAAGGAGTTCACTTGTGCTTCAGGAAATCTGATTCATTTTAAAAATATATTTAATATATTGACAACTATAATAAGATTTTGTTTGTACAATTTTTTGTTTTTGGCAGCTGGATAGTACAGGGATCAAATACTGGACCCTGGTATTATCAGAACCACGCTCCAACCAACTGAAATAACTAACCAGCCATTCTGTCTATCCAAAAGCTGTTGGCCATTTTCTCCAGAATCATCATATTGAAGGATTACTCTAGGCTTGTTCAGTGTCAATCATGTTTCTCTGTATCAGAAAAGTCTACTGTCAGATTAGATCTGTGCAATTATATAATCTTAGCTCTACACTTTAAGCTCTGCCTATGTTAGTTCAGCAACCCTGTGATTCCCAATCATCAACCAGAAATTCAGGCCTCATAGTACTTCCTTAGACTCTCTCACACTGTATAATTAGCCTGTGACTTTCAGCTCTGACCTGCACTGCCTCCTCTTCTGGACAATCTGAGGTTCTTGCCACCACCCCCACACCACCACACCTCCTACCCCAATAACCTAATGTCTTAGTCCATTCAGGCTACTATAACACAATGCCATAAACTGGATGGCTTATAAACAACAGAAATTTATGACTCACAGTTCTGGGGGTTGGAAAGTCCAAGATCAAGATGCTGGCAGATTTGATGTCTGGTGAGGGCCCATTTCCTGGTACATAGAGGGCACCTTCCTGCTGTGTCCTTACATAGTAGAAAAGACTAGCTAGCTCTCTGCACTCTTATAAGAGCACCAATCCCAATCACAAAGGCTCTACTTCATCATCTAATCACTTCCCCAAAGGCCTCACCTCATGATAGCATCACCTTAGGGTTTAGGATTTCAACATATAAATTTTAGGGGGAGAGGGAGACACGAACATTTGGACCATAGCACCTACAACCCTATCTCTAGGTTTTTGTCCCCTGTGTATGTTCTCTTTTCTGCATTCCTGAGGCTTGAGTACATTCTAAGAACCTTTAGTTCTTTGGGGGATGAGACAAGGCAAAAAATATTCAAGTATTTGAAATGTGCCAATTCCATGGATAGGTTATGTATGGCACAAATATCAATTCAGTTATAGCTTAAGGGCCTAGCATAGAGTCTGACTCATACTAATCATTCAAAAAATGTTTGACAAGTAAATGAATAAATGTAGGGTTTCTATCCAATAATAAGCCTATCTATCTTATACGTAGAGGAATGGAGCACAGTTTGAAGCAATCAGTGGTGGCCAACTTTGGTGTTATTTCTATGGGTTACCCAGGTAAAATTTTTCTGAATACTTAAAATATATAACCTCTCTTTTACTTGCTGATATCTGAAATATTATTAAAGCAGATATGGCTATAAATCCATAATATTAGATCATTTTCTGGGACCAGATATTTATTTCCTCTGAAAGAAAGAGCATAAGAGCCCCAAGTGCCTGTAGGAAAGGGTAAATAATGCAGAAATGAGTACTTTGGGGAAATCAAAATGGATTTTACTGACTTCTCAATTCTGCCAGTGATTGGGGTTAACAAATTATTCCCCTTCTGCCCTTGGCAGCATTTTTGAGAATCTTTGACCAAACGACAGATATATGCCAAGAACTTTTAATGTAGGGCCTGGAGAGGGGGCTGGAAGTCATGGGATAACTCAGGAATGAACCATAGAGGCCAGAGAATTTCTCTCATTTAAGTTATGTGGTTCTTAATGAGGTCAGTTTCTAAGGAAGCATAGATCTGGCTAAGTTGTACAAAATGGATTCTACTCTTTCAGGAGAATATTATCATGTTAATCAACTCTCCTTTCCATTTGAATTATGCTAGGCCTTTCTTTTCCTTATCATTTACTTTCCTTTTCTAACACAATTATTTATAGCTCAAGCAGTTTTATTATGGCTTGCAAAAGCTTTTGCACAGAATTTAGCACATTCATTATTCCTTATTACCATTGCTATGGAGGTCCAATTATTAATTTTAGAATTGCAATGTAGCTTTAGAATATTTTGCAACATGTTCCTACTAGGGTAATTTTATTTGATGTGTTCTTTATGGAATCAGTAGGTAATAATGCCTAATCTTTTCTGAATTTTTATATCTTTAGCATCTCTATTGAGTCTATTCAGTGTTTCACATAAAATAAATGCAGGAATATTTAAAATGAAACATTTTCTCTAGAAGTTTTTGAATTTATCATGAATATCTGAAGTTCTGAGTAATGTAAAAAACTTTGTTTGAGATGAAATTATTCTTTATTTGGTAGATTGATGAAGTTCCCCACCCCCTTTCTTTTAAATTTTAATAGCTAGGTATATTTTTTAAAAGATCATGCTTACAATAAGTAATTTACATAGTGAAGAAACATCAAAATAAAGTTAATGAATAAAAAGACACAAAAAATTCAAGAGTAGAAAGAAGAAAATAGTTCTTTTCATTTTGTTACTCATATAGGAGGAAAGGGGATCAGACATACTAAGATTATTTTTCAGAAGGTTTCTGTCAAAGTAGTTAATACTGTCTTCTTTTTTTCTTTATCCAAAGCTGTCATTGGCTGCTGAGGAGGTATTCAGTCTTGGGCTAGTAGAGGCTCAGTGCTCAGATGGCTGGAATCATCCAATTGGCCCACCAACTGGAATTAGAATCAAGAGTAGTAATAAGATTTTCTGGAGGCTTGATTAACTTCGATTTGTCACCTGGATGAAGCTCCCCAATGATACAAGTTTTGGACAATTCTCAAGTGTCTGTAGAATGCCTAACAACTTCAAATTTTTCAGTAGCATCACTTCCAGCTTGTTCCCTTAAGACTCCTCCCCAACTAGGGTGCTCTTCCAGAAATTTGGCCAAATCATACAACTTGTGGTGTAGGATCAGCCAAGCACTTTCACTGTGATTGTACATCTGAATCTCTTCCAGTGTGTAGTACTTCACAGCCTGGTCCAACTCTTTTGCCATCTTGGTAGCTGAGCCAGGTCCCCCACACACAGTCATGTTGGGTGGAGCACAGTCGTGTCGCCTGGGATATGATGAAGTTACCACAGCCTGGTCCAACTCTTTTGCCATCTTGGTAGCTGAGCCAGGTCCCCCACACACAGTCACGTTGGGTGGAGCACAGTCGTGTTGCCTGGGATATGATGAAGTTAAGCACAGTCGTGTCGCCTGGGATATGATGAAGTTACCATTATCTTAATCCCAGATAAGATAATGGAAAAGGACATACACCTAGACCTATTTCCGGTAAAATTATTGTGTGTCTAAATTTAGAAAGAAAATTTCACAAGCTTCTATTAAAAAATCATGATAAAAGTGAAAAGTCAAAATAGCTGAAAGCTAGCAAGTGGTGAAATAGCATCTACACAAAACAGAGAGGAAGTGATTGGGATGAGGAATCCTGTAGTCACCCCAAATTTCATTTCCCTCTCATGAGGAAAGATATTATTAGATGAGCAAAGAATCATGGGGGATATTATCTGTTTATCTCTTCCTGACAAAGAAAATAATCACAACAGGGCTCTGACTGAAAATAGATTAAATGCAGCAGAGATCTCTAAAGGAGAGCAATACAGCAGTCCCTTCCTTATCTAAGGTTCTGCTTTCCACAGCATCCCACTCTGTTTCTCCTGGAATGTGAACTCAGTGTGTCCACACTGCGTATGCTACCTGGTTGGTAGTCTTTCAGTAGTCCAGACAGACAGACCACATTCACATAACTTTCATTACAGTATAATGTTGTAATTGGTCCATTTTATTATTAGTTATTGTTGTTAATCTCTTACTGTGCCTAATTTATAAATTGAACTTTGTCATAATTGTATATGTACAGGAAAAAAACACAATATATATAGGATTTATATCCACGATTATATAGAAACATATCTATGTATATTCCTATATAATATATCAATATATAGGAACATATGCACAATTTCAGGGATCCATTGGGGGTCTTGGATCATATCACCCACAGATAAGGAGGACTACTGCACATATCCTGTACTACTGTACATATAAAGTTAACCCTAAGTAGATAGCGCTAGAATGACTGAAAGGTTGCAATACAAATACTAAATAAGGATTCTTGAAGTAGAAGCAGCACCGTATTTGGAAAGTATAATGACTAACTGCAGCACAACCTGCTACACTTACAGTATATCCAGTCCTGTAGGAACAGTATCTATGAGGGTAGGAGGCGACTAGCACTAGGGGAAAGTAAGCCATTTTCAAAGATACCATTTTCAACGGGCAAGTAAACCATTTACATCTTTGGGACAGGGAAGCACTGAGGAAATAGAACACATCTCTGAAAAGAAAACAGAAGGTACCTTGGTGACATTTCTTCCATAGACTGAATGTTTGAGTTCCCCGTTCCCAATTCGTTTGTTGAAGCCTAATCCCCAATATGTTGGTTTGGAAGTGGGGCCTTTAGGAAGTGATTAGGTCAGGCGGGTGGAGCCCTCATGAATGGGATTCGTGCCCTTATAAAAGAGATTCCAGAGTGCTACTTTGTCCCCTCTGCCACAGCAAGAAGATGGTCCTCTATGAAGCAGGGAATGGGCCTTCAACCAGATGCTGAATCCGCCAGCATCTTGATCTTGGATATCCCAGCCTCCAGAACTGTAAAACATAAATTTCTGTGGTTTATTAGTCCCCCAGTCTATAATATTCTATTATAGCAGCTCAAATGAATTTGCTTTAGCATTTTTTTGTGATGCAGTTCTGCTGGCAACACATTTTCTTAGTTTTTGTTTACCTGAAAATGTGTTTACTTTTGTCTTTATTTCACCTTCATTTCTAAAGGATAGTTTCAGGAGGTATAGAATCCTAATTTTTTCCTTAGCACATGAAAGATCATCATTTCATTGTTTTCTGGCCTCTATCATTTCTGATGAAAAGTAAGCTTATTTTCTTGTAATTCTTTCCCTATACATAAAGGGTCTTTTATTTTTTCCTCTGGATTAAAAATAATTTTTTTTTTTTAGTCTTTGGCTTTTAACAGATTAGTTGTGATATGTCTAAGGGTGTAGTCAAAATTTACAAATGTCTCATAGGTGCATGAGAGTAATGATTATCCCTTAATTGTTAGGTGTAGTGCTTTATGTATAACCATAAATATTTGCCTCTGCCCAAGCAGGACTAAAAGAGACAAGTTAATAGTTTTGTCTCCCTCTTCAAGCTGAAAGATTTTTTTTTTCCCCACTTTTCACTGAGGTGTGATCTTTCAGTGTTTCCAGATTTATATTGAGAATGTGATTCTAACTATGTATGTGGGATCCGAACCCTCGGGCGGGAGCGCCGCCGCACTTCCCAAGCGGCGCACTATCCAGTGCGCCACCGGGCCGGCCCCAACATGTTTTCAATAAAGATGGTTTCAGGGAGTGTTTTTGCTTCTTTCAACAAAATATCCTCTATTTAATATAAACTGAAAAATTTACACAATTTATGAAATTTACTAATAATTGAGGAATTGGTTTCAGTTATTTTTTTGTTCCTAGGGTTGAGGATATGGCTTGCGTTGCATGCTAAAATGTCACTCACTTGTAGCAAAACTACTCAAGAGAGATGGGCCTCCCCTGGCAAGGAGAGAGGTATTTCTCTGGGCTTGTGTTTTTAATCAAGATCAGTGAAGCCAATTTATACTCTACTAATAACGTAAGAAGTGAAAATGAGCTAAATAGGCTAAAATTTCCAATATATTCCAATAATATATATATATATATTTTTAAAAGATGACCGGTAAGGGGATCTCAACCCTTGGCTTGGTGTTGTCAGCACCACGCTCAGCCAGTGAGCAAACCGGCCATCCCTATATAGGATCCGAACCCGCGGCCTTGGTGTTATCAGCACCGCACTCTACCGAGTGAGCCACGGGCCGGCCCCCAATAATATTTTTAATAGCACTTCTGCTGTTCACCTGAGGCCAAATCATACAATTGTAGCCCATGTTAAAAACTAGATTTTAATCCACTTGAAATCAGACATCATTGAAAGATTTTAAGTTAAGAATAACAAGATCTAATTGATTTTGTGACAAAATCACTAGGAGTGGAGAACTGATTGGAGGGAGACGGGATTAGATAAAGGGAGATCATTTTGGGGAGGGGGCTTTGCAGTAAATACTCGATGCCAGTTTTGTAGTTTAGATATGATAATAGCAGTGAGATGGAGACATATTTTGGAGATAGAACCAATAGGACTTGATCTAGAATTGAATGTGAGCAGTGAGAGAAAGAAAGCAGTCAAGGAAGATTCTCAGGTTTCTAGATCTAGAAACTGAACTGTGGTGTCATTGACTCAGAGGGGAAGGAAAAGATGACCAGCCTGGGGGAGAAATAGAGTTTCTAAGAATCCAGTAGGTCGTTATATAGGCAAGTGGATATTCAAGCCTGGAACTGAGAGACAATGTCTAAGGTGGATGACGACTTAGAAATTATGAACGTATAAGTGATACTTAAAGCCACAGATTTGCTGAGATCACCTCAGAGTCAATTCTAGAGAAGAGACAAAGACCTAGGATGAGACCTGATGATATTATTCAAATCTATATCTTAGTTTTCTTTTCAGTTCCATTGATCTTTTTATTATATCAGTAGGATATTATTTTAATTATAATAGTTTTGCAATAAGTCTTTCTACCTGTAAAAACAAGTCAGTACGTATTACTTTTGATTTAAAATTTTTTTTGCTTCTTCTCTCTTATGTTTTATTACATGCAAATTTTTGTACCACTTTACCAAATTAAAAATTTCCTTTTGCCATATGACACTGGTTAGAATTTCATGAAAGTTGGGTATAAAAACAATAGCATTAATATTTTATTTGATATCATTTAGTTAAATAATTTTTGATAGATGACCTAGACAGGTGATTAGAGCCTGTCCCAGCCCATCAAGATGTCAGATACTGATGGGGCCTAGGACTGGGTGAATGTTCAAGAGACAGATGGGAGAGACAGATTTGGTTCTCAGGTTGGGGGAAGGCAGAAGGCAGAGGGTTACACAAATTGGGAGCCATTGGAAAGACATCCTGGCAAATCATTGGCAGTTGACATTGCCCCACCTCCAGATAATGCCAAAGTAAATGGAATATTTGGAACCGTTTAAGGAAAATGCATTTGAATTCAGAGGAACTTGGTTAAGTTTGTGCACTATGACTATTTCTGATAATAGATTTTAGTTTTTCTCTTCTTTTTAAATATCCCAAATCTCATCCAAACTTGGTGGATTAGAAAATATTCTAGAAAAGCGATCCAGTCTATTTTTAACTCATCATTCTTAATTTATAGTAGTATTGTGTTCAGATGAACCTTTCTCTGCTCTGATGAAAGCACACCCTTTCCTACCTCATTTCTCTCAATTTGAAATTTGGAGTATGATGTTCAAGGAGCATGAAGCTATCTGTAATTCTTCAAGCTCATGTTCTTCCTTGTTCTTGTGCCTTTGTGCTTGCAGTGCTCTCTGTCTCATTACTTTCCCCACTTCTTTTGTCTGGCTAACACCTGCTTATCTCTAAAAATCCAGCTCAGAGGTCATACTCTTTCAGAGGTCATACTCTTTCTTCTATACCTGTCTCTGTTCAATTGTCTTTTTTTGTGTGCTTCCCAATTCTCCTGTACTTATCTCTAGTACAGCATTTATAACAATGTATTGTAATGTCTAAGTACTTTTGTGTGTCCTTCACTAGAGTGTGACCTCTTACAAACTCCAGAAGGGTTTCTTTGATCTCTGCTTCCCAACACCTGCACAGATCAGACATCCAATAAATATTTGTTGAATCAATAACAACTCATCTATCTTCTAAGAATTCCACTTATAACAAGACACAGAACACTCTTTCTGGAATATGAAAAAGAAATTTACAAATGTAGGGATTGAATACATTAGCTTGAAATTGATTTTCTTCTGTCATTGACATGAAAACATTTCTAAGAGAAATAAATGCCTCAAGCTTATGGAGTGTAAATAGGACTGGAAGATAAAAATTATTTTTTCCAAGTTTTGGAGCTGATGATAGATTTTAGATCTGAGCAGCTTGGTACAGTGAGAAGAGTGCCACACTCTTCAAGTAAATGCAGTTTAAGAATGTGGTGCCTGGGACACAGTCCTTGAAAAAGAGATATCTCTCTTACAATCTGGAAAAGATTTTTAAATAGTTAGAGAGGCCAAAGTTACGAAAACCAGCAGAGAGAAAATAGATGGTCTGTTGTGCCATTGTAAATAAGGCTCTCAGTAACTTGAAACTTGAATTTTGTCTAACTACACAACACATGGCAGAGCAGGCTTTCCCTTTTCTTTCTCTGGCTTTTTGTCAGATTATGTTGGAAGAGAGCATCACTCAGTATGCAATAGAATATCACCTAATGGAGCCTGGTGCAAAGATGTAACCATATTTTGGTATATTGGAGAAGAATAATAAGAATCTTTTTTTAACCAAGAAAAACTGATACATTGTTTCAATTAAGTTCATAGAGTAATAGAGTATGGAGGCTAGCAGGAAATTTCAGTCTTCTAATTCAAATTGTTTGCAAATGAGAAAACACACTAAGTATGGTGAAGTAACTTGATCGAGGTCTCAAAAACCTTGATATTCTTGGTATCAGAAAAGTAAACAAATAATATAAAACATGATGAAAAGATGTGATATAATTAATTGAAAACTGTGATATTATGATGTGTGTGTGTGTGTGTGTGTGTGCGTGTATTGGTTTTTGTCCACAGTTTCTGACACATAACTCCCATAGCCCTTGTTATTTCCTAAACGACTAAAACATTAAAACAATAAGACTGTCTTTTGTTAAAGTATTTGGCCTTTGGTACCTGATGCAGCTTCAGAATAGCTTCAGAGTGATGAATTTGAAAGACGGTTCTTTTGTTATAACACTGGGGTACTTTAGGCCTCAGAAGCAGGTCCATAAAACAGAATTTCTTTCTCTGACCTACTCCTGCCCTCCTTTCACCTTCTCCCTTTTCTCTTGAAAGTAGGACTCTAATCTTTCCCCACCTTTTTGTCTTGGAACTGGCCATAAAAAATCTTCTGGTCTACCCTGTCTGATTGTAGATCATAAGACCCCCATGTGAGAAGGGGTCCTGCCCCATGCTCGGGAAGAAGGAATGCGGCACACAGAGGCCAAGAAGAATCTAGGCAGACAGGCCTTGTTGGGTTTCCCTAATTAGTCTATTAGTATTAGATCATATCCCTTTTTTCCAATCACATTTCTGCATGACTATCCATTCTTCAGTCATGCCAATCCTATGAAAGGCCCAATAGGGTGGGGTATAGAGAGATTCTGGACAACTTAACTTGTGGAGGCTTGCAGGAAGGTGAACAAGAATTCATCCACATGCTGGGAGAGTGGCGCACACCCCAGCTCCATGGGAACAAAAGATCCTGTGCTTGGGACCCTTCCAGAACTCACCCTATGTTTTCCTTCATCTGGCTGTTTATTTGTACCCTTTAAAATACCCTTTATAATAAACCAGTAAATGTAAGTATGTGTTTCCCCGAGTTTTTTGAGCCACTCTAACAAACTAATCAAGCCTAAAGAAGAGGTTGTGGGAGCCCAACCTTGAAGCTCATTGGTCATAACTTCCCAAGGTCCGGATTTGTGACTGGTCTTTGAAGTGGGGCAGTCTTGTGGGACTGAGTCCTCAACCTGTGGAATTTACCAGGTAGATATCATGAGAATTGAATTGGGTTAGAAGATGCCCAACTGGCGTCTGCTATGGAATTGATCGCTTGCTTGTTGGTGGAGAGGAATCCTCACACACTCGATTATAGAAGTTTTCTGTGTTGACTGTTGTGGTGTGAGAGCAGAGGAAAAACTTGTTTCTACTCAGAAATAAATCAGTGTTGTTATTACTAACACTACACTTACAGTTTGTAGGAGAAATATCTTCTTATTCATGATGGCAATCATCAACATGTCCTTACTCATTAATGATAGAAGATATTTTGGCATATGTATACATGGAAAGCAGGCTCCTGCTGAATTGCATGTTCAACCTCTTCAACAGTATATAAAAGTTCATAAAGCTATTTCTTCTTAAAGATAATCATATAATTTTACATAAAAGCAAAATAATATTAATGAATAATGATGATAAAATTTTATTTCTTATAAAACTCTTTCACACACTTGCTTTTTTTGATCCTCATAAAAGCAAGGTATGGCATTTACATTTTTCTCATTTTACATTTGGAATCGTAAGGTTGGAAGGTTAAATGATTTGTGCAAGAGTTGGTGAGGGCTTAAGTCATTGGCGGTGGAAACAAAGGGAGGGTGGTGAATCAAGTGCCTGGACATGGGAAAGAATACGCAGCCTTGGATTCCAGATGTGGAATGATGTTTGGCAACAATGGCTGGAGCCTCTCTTAAGATAAATTATTTTAAAGGAGAAAATAGAATTTTTGTTTTTAAATAGCAAGCGCATTATATACCTGACATTCTTCTAGGTATTTTGCATGTTACCGTATTTATTTCTATAGTGATCCTTCCCCGTGATTAACGCAAGCTGGTATAATTTCAACAATAGTTCTGTCCCTAAGATCACAAATGAGAAGTTAGATACAGCTGGTGTATGAAATGCTAAAGTTTAAGCCAGAGATAATTTGATGAAGAAAACCTTTCACAGGGATTGCAAATCCAGTGGCTCATACCTGTACACAAGTTTACTGTGAGTAGATGTAAAAACACCAAAATAACTCATTTCCAGTGGTCTATTTATCCGAATTCATTTTCATGTTCTAGAGTAGGCAATTAATGCAGAGATAGAGAAATTACCTATTATTTGGCAGTTCTTCTACTCTTTGAGCTAATTAATTGTTTTTGTAAAAAGCATTTGATTAATATTCATCCTTCCCAAGTGTCAAGTTAGAACAGCTACTTTATTTGTACCCAAATCATCCATTCACAGAGCCACTTGAGATGGAGAGGACATTTTTATTCTTTATTTTTTCTTGCTAATTAACATGAATTAATGTCATCGAGGTTTAATTAGTTCAAAGCATTTTTTTCCTTAAGTGAAGAAATGTTGTTTTGCATTTTAAACCATGAGTAGGTGTCATCCATTAAAGTTTACTACTTGGAAAGGAGAAGAAAACCTTAAAATCCAATGGAAAACAAGCCTTCTAAAACTGCACTGTAATATGACAGAAAATTAGCAATTATTTTACCTCACGGTTGAAGCAAAGGCAGTGTATTCCAGTGGGAAAAAGTCAATCATTAAGCCATTTTTTCTTTTGAGATGAACTATTGCAATTTATGGCAATATTTGAGATTGGAAGAATTTATACAATTTTAGAGCAAAAAGGATTTCAGGATCCTTTTAGTACTATGCTTCCCAAAATGAAGTATATAAACTGAGGGGATGGTGTGTGTGGTATATCAGTATAGGGTATGTGAGTTTTCTAAGAGAAATTTTTAACTGTTTGTTTGCATTTTGTTAATGATCTCTAGTGTAGTATGAGCATATTTGAGGTCATGTGTGAGCCTTCTATACAGCTTCCTAATTGCAGTGATCATATCTGCATTTATGTTTCTGATAGCACTCCCACCAAAGAAATCTCAAACGATGTCATGGTGCACGCCATGAATGGATGTCACACAGCAGATCGAACTGATAAAAGTAGCAGGAGCATTGAATCTTCACGAGGCGCACAGAACAGACACACCAAACTCAAAAAAGCCAGCACTATTTTACTCTAAACCATATTTCCAATATGAGCAGGTGCCTTGCATAGATTCAGCTTTGCACAATTATCAACTGGCAACAATTAATTAGCAGTTGTGTAAGGAGATGGAAAATATCTCTGTTGCAGAATATTTTTGTTGTGAGTCCAACAACATTTTAGCTAGATACCACATAATACACATTTCAAAAAATCCACAATGCTTATTGCCAAATAAGAGAAAGCTTTAAAGAGTTATCAAGTGAGAACTTACTACAATTGCTGTTAGAAGATTGTTTGCTAGTTGGGTTTTAGTTAAGAATGAGAGCTGGTGGTCCTAAACTAGCAGTAAAAGCCTTGAACTTATTAATTACATTTTGTATAACATACTTAAACAACAACAACAATGGCATGTTTTGAATTTGTATTGTTAAAGTTAAAATACAAGCAAAGACTAAATATAAAACCAAGCCTGGGGCTACATCTCTGTTTTTAAGTCCAACATTGGCAATTTAGCTTTAGAAAACAAAACAAATGTATCACATTACATTAGTATTGTAAATTTAAGTTTTATTTTTGTTAATTTAATTGGTAAAGTTTGTTCTGCTTTTACAGCTTCATTAGAGTTAATCACATAAAGAATCTACAAGTACTTTTACATTTGAACATCTTTCATTAATATTAAAAAACCCATTTTCTTTTTAAAGGCATCTGTGGCTGAAAAAGTATAGCCCACCCGAGTGATCCATTTGTTCCCTGTCCTAGACGGGGCTTCCTACAAGGAGAGCAAATGATTTATTGAGAAAGTGATTTCAGAAGAAGAGGAGTGAGAGAAGATAAGGCACAAGGAAGAGCTATCAGAGAACGTGGTCTCAGCTGCAGACCAGCTTAACCTAGTCTGGATCCACTGGAGGCTATGGAGTTTGAATTCCACCATAGTTTGTCCAGCATCAGTATGGGTTGCAGGCTTCCCCCTGGGGTGATTATAGCAGCTCCCATTAAGAGAAAGGAAATATCCATGAGTGGCGAACAGGTGCTAAGGCATAAGAGCTGGGGATGGGTATTCCAGCCTGGTAAAGTGGTTCTGGGCAGAGCAACAATGAGGTCCACTATAGCACCTGCCTGGCAATGCTCAGATCCACTTGCTTTTCAAATTAACTGAACTCCATCCAGGCACAGATTTTCCAGGTTTCTGAATAGTTAATTTTATGGGAAAACTTACAAGAAGAAGGTTATTTGGACAAACTGTGGCTCCTGCTGCTGAAATTGGTCCTGAGATAGTCGTTATCTATCTCCTCTACCACCTATTCCAGACTCACTCCTCTCCCTCAGTGGGCACCACTGCTGGACTAGTTACATTGCCCTCTGGCATCCGAGGCCCTGGTTACCATTGCATTTATCAGCCCATGGTTACTACACTTGCTCATTACAGTAAAATTGGTCGTGGAAATACAGTGAACAGCCCAGCGAATCACCCTGCTTGCACGACATAGCAGTAGCTCTACCTCTTCACAAGCAGGGTCAATTATCCCCGCTAGTGTGAAAACTGTTTTTTGTCTGATGGTCTACTGTCTTGAGGAGCACAAAGTGATCAGGAGTCAGCCCGAGCTTTAAGTTTATTGGAACTCTTTTCATGTCTCCCAGTAGAAGCATCCATCCTTGAAAACCAGGACTCAGAGCTTAAGAGCAGGAGCAGGGAAAAAAAATTCCCTGAGGAGCTGTCTGGGAGTGATGATTGCATTCTATCTTGCATTCTACTTACTGAGGACACAGCACTATTTAATGTCCATTGGTTTAGGGTATATACTGCATCCCGAAGAATAGGGTTGCATTCTATCTTGCATTCTACTTACTGAGGACACAGCACTATTTAATGTCCATTGGTTTAAGAATAGGATATGTACTGCATTCTTGTGAGTGTCTTCTTCAAAATGGAGCTTCAACTGAGCCCTGAAGAG
>NW_007726374.1:695180-704031 GCF_000696425.1 Galeopterus variegatus | reverse complement strand
TTGCATTCTATCTTGCATTCTACTTACTGAGGACACAGCACTATTTAATGTCCATTGGTTTAGGGTATATACTGCATCCCGAAGAATAGGGTATGTACTGCATTCTTGTGAGTGTCTTCTTCAAAATGGAGCTTCAACTGAGCCCTGAAGAGCACTTTCCACTACCCTAACAAGCCAGCAGCTTATGAATGGTCTCGCATACGGTGGGATTGATAAATAGATGCCATGGCTATGTGCCGCCACTGCACTTCTTTTGCCATAAAGTTCGAGTTTGTGGTAAAGCTATGCAGGATCTGAAATCTTAGATCAGACTGTGAGCTTTTGGAGTGGTGCTAGCTGGGGCAGTGTGGTCAGGGACTGATAGCTGGTTGACAGTCTGAATGAAATATTGCCCCTTGTAACAATGCAGAAGAAGTTCTATGTAATCAACTTGCCATCAAATGATTGATTGATCTCTTTGACAGGTGATGCTGTATTTTCAGTGTTGCTATCTGTTGCTAGCATATTGGACATTCAATGGTAGTAGCAGCTGATCAGCCTTCGTGAGAGGGAACCCGTGCTGTTTGGGCCCTTACATGGCCTTCATCTCTGCCAGGATTACTTCTCTGTTCTAGAGCCCATTGAACAAGCACTGAGTTGGCAAGAATAGATGCTGGCTGCCATCTACTGGACAAGTCATCTGGTCACCTTTGTTATTTAGTTCCTCTTCCATGGTGGATGTTCTCTTGTGAGCACTGCCACGAGTGCTGGGGATTCAATTGCTATACGGTGGTTAATTATCTTACTCCATGTATTAATCCATTTTTGTTGCTATAACAGAATACCTGAGACTGGTAATTTATAAAAAACAGAGGTTTATTTGGCTTATGATTCTAGGAGAGCTGCATCAGGTATGGGCCTCAGGCTGCCTCTACTCATGGTAGAAAGTGGCAGGCAGCCAGCAGGTACAAGCCGTTCACATGGCGAGAGGAAGCAAGAGAGAGAGAGAGGAAGTGCCAGGGTCTTTTAAACAACCAGCAGGAATGAGATCTCACTCAGCCCCCCCCCCCACCACAGAGAGAATTAATCTATTCATGAAGTATCTGCCCCCATGACTCAAACAACTCGCAACACTGCCACATTGGGGAACAGATTTCCACATGAGTTTTGGTGGAGACAACACATCCAAACTCTATCACTCCAGAATCTCAACCTTAAAGTAAGCTTCCAGGGACCAATTATGGTGCACACTCTTTTAGGTTGGGTTCTCTAAACTGGGTTCCCTAGAGGCAGAGCCAAAGGTGAAGCTGGAATGAGAGAAGTTGGAAAGGGTAGGAGGAAAAGCTAATCATGGATCTAGTCTCAGCTGGACCTTCAGTTTGATCCCATGGGAGCATGACTTTCGCCATAGAGTTGGCCTCACTTTGGGTCAAAGGGCCTGACTTCTGTACCCTAGTGTCAATCAGTCATTATGTGCCCTCGCTGGGTAATGGGGAGGATTTCCCAGGCAAATGGTTCCCACTTAGCTAGAGGAAATTGAGAAAGGGGGAAACTATAAGCTGTTCACAACCAATACCTACAAGCAGCTTGGGGATGAGTTCACTAGTCCAGTAATGGCATTTAGAACATCAACAGATTCCACCACTCAACATTTTATATTTTCTTCTTTTAGTTTAGCTGGGATCTGTGACTATTCCTTTCCAATGAAATGCACAATTTTTCAATTTTTCTTTTCTTACTGCAGTAATTAGGAATGCCACATGTTCCAGTTGGTGAATCTGTGAGATGATAGAGCCTCCATTATCCTAGGTCTTTAAGTGACTTTGTGGAGCACAGACCTCTGGAAATCCCTGATAGACACAAAGCATGAACAAGAAACAAAATCTTGTGTCAAACTACTGGGATTTGGGAATAAATTTACTATTGCCAGATAACTCGGCTTATCATGTCTAACACAGCATCTGTCTACTATGTACATTCAAGAAAAACTACTCTGGAACCAACTCTATTTTCCAGATGAGTAAATTGAGTCCCGGGGATGTTGTGTGATTACACAAGAGTATGAACTAGCAGCAGAATTAGGATTTAAATTCAGGCTTCCTAAACCTTTTTTACACCAGGAAGTAAGCACCAGGATTCTTTCATTAGTATATATTTTTATCACTATATGAATGGCAAAAAGAGTTTTGACATAGTCAAAACTTACTAATTCACTTACTAAACAAATATATAAGGGGTCTCCAAAAAGTTTGTGGAAAATTTGTATTACCTTTTAATTCTATTTTTCCATGAACTTTTCAAAGTACACTCATATATTGAGCACTTACTATTTGTTAAACACAGTTGGGGATATGGCCAAGAAAAAGACAAGGTCTCAGATCTCAGGAACTTAACTTTTAATAAATGCTGAGCCATGGATTCCATTGACTGGTCTTTTTCAAAATGAGTTATAAATGTAACTTTTAACATTGCATAAAAGTGTTGTTCCGCATAAGTTAAAATTGTATTTTTTAAGCAAAAATCTGATACACATATACATATGTATTCACAGATATGATTTGAATCGTTTTTAGATTCTGTCACATGTGAAAATCATGTTTCTATTTACTTTTCTTCTATGCTTTTATCCCCAGCGAGGGCAAATTAAAAAAAACAACAACAACAAAACACAAAATTTTACCTTGGTAGGTCATGGACATGAATTCAAACTGCAGCTTTGCTGTATTTAACACATTAAGCTGGTTTATGAGTCCTTTTATCTCAATTAAATATCTGTAGATCTAACCTCCTGGTGTTCTGGAGAATACATGTTTCAAGTTGACTAAAGGAAAAAAATCCACCTGCTAAAGTCTAATTAAAAAATTTCTCAGGCTGCTCTCATGTTGTGACTGGCACTCCATCATCATCATCATCATCATCATCATCATCATCATCATCATCATCATCACCATCCCCTTATTAATTCCATCAATATGCAACTCACATTTATAGAATTCTAACTCAGCTACAAGGTGAGCATAATGATGTGAACAGGAGACATAGTCACTATCCTCATGGAGCTTACAGTCAAGTGGTATAGATGGACATTAGTTAAATAGTCACACAACCTAATGAAAAATATTAACTGGAGGTGATTGTGTTGATATAGTGAATGATCATAAATCATGACTATCACCATTATCAGGAGCAGCAGTGAACATGAAAGATGCTGAACACCATCTCTGATTTTCTGTAGAGTCTAAAATGTTCATCTTTTTCATATTTTAGCATTTCTGCTAAATAAAGATGCACCTTCCAGTTTATGGCATCTCAACATGAAGATGTTTGGACCTTAGCCAACTTATTTTACGTGATGTGAACAGTGATTGAAAAATCTAAGTCTCATACAGCTAGCTCTTTCACTAGGATTAAAACCATTAGGTTAACCAGCAACATTTTTTTCTTTCCTGGTGGTATATAAAATAATAGCACATTTTTAGTCAATGGTATCTTGGAATATATGCAGTAAGTGGAGTCCACTACTATGTGCTTGAAATAGAAAGATACACCTCACAGCCTCTTTTCATGAAAAATTCATTTAAACTTCAACTAAATTTTAATGCTATCTTGCAAAAGTCATTGAGTGATCTTAGCCTGGGGTCCCCAAATAGGAAATGGATATTAGCACTATCTGCTATGCTAAACATCAGAGTTATGTGCACTTACATTTTCAGCCCGTCTTCACTTACTAAAAGTGTTCACTCCCTCTCTCCCCACCCCCCAGTTTTTCTAACAATTTGTCTCTGTAGCCAATAATACTTGAAACAGCAAATACCATTGGCTTATTGGCTTTACAATAGTATCATATTGTTTTATATAATTAAGTGACACTGTCTGAGATTTTGAAAGCCAAATGGCAGATGAAGGAAGGAAAGGACACTGTGTAAAATTATTGCTATGATAACATGAACCAATTTGGCCAGAAGCACATTTAGTCCAAACTGGGAAACACCCCATTTAGAGAGAAGAGCTGAAGGCTTGATGCAGGCTGGAAGTGACACTGACCAAGAGAGAAAGAGTGTTTAGTCCAGGTGGACAAGTTTACTTTGTCAAATCTGAAGATAAGGAAAGAGAGACTGTATGTTTGTGTGCATGGTGGTGGTGGCAGTAGGGGGGTCGAGGGGGTGGTGGATAGAAAGGGAACATTTCGAGTGTTGCATCCCCATACTTTTTAATTAGCTTTTGAAACATAGTAGATCCTCAATAAGGTTTTTTATTTAATGTGTGAATGATTAGGAATGTCCTGAAATGCACTTCTGAAAACCAGGTTATTCCTTACTGTTTACATCTAGACAAAATACCTAGTAATGGTTGCAAGCATAGCTAAGTTTTACAGACAGAGAAATTCTAAGTGATTTCATATTTTTAACTTTCACTGAAGGATTTACTCCTGAAGTTCATCATACTCTTTTTTTTTTTTTTTTTTTCAATCTTTGGAATTCACACTCTGGGAAAGCTTAATAGCTAAAGCTAGTTACTGGTAAGATAATAAGATACTTCTCACATGTTAACAAATTTTCCCAAATCTAAGCCAAAATAGAAACTTCTCCTGTTGTTCTCAGCATTAGAACAATGTTTGGAGATATGTCCGTTTACTTACATTTTGAGCATGCAGTGGTATTATGAATAACAATTCCAGATTACTAAGAAGTTGTCCTAGTTGAAAAAAAAAATGTCGACCTAATGGATTTGAGGTAAGAACTGATTTTCTATGGGTGTCTTCCCATCCTGTCACAATTTAGGAAGTTTGACTTCATGCGTTAGCTTTTTAGGGAAAAAATTCTCCTCATGAAATAACTTCTTTTTTTTTGTAATCAAAACAAACCAAACAGACAAATATCAAAGAGAAGAAAAAATATGTGACATTCCAGAATTCCACTGCTGTGAAAAAGAAACATTATGGTGCTGAGTCAACAATGCTTCCTCTGAGCCTGAGAACGGTTCTGAACTAGTGTCACACTCTCCAACACAAACAAACAAACAAACACAAATATGCAAAAACAAGAAGCCCAAATTCTCAAGTTCCAATTTGCCATTTTTTCAAGGCAAAGAAGAAAATTTCAATGAGAAAGAGTGGCAGAACTATAGGAAAGAACATTGTAAAAGACTCAGTTGTTTTTCTTTATATATTTTATTTAAACTAGTACATCTAAAACATTTCAACTTTTCAATTTGGGAAAAGGAGTTGTATAGACATTTTTCAAAGGAAGACGTACAGATGGCCAACAGGTACATGAAAAAATGCTCAACATCACTAGTCATCAGAGAAATGCAAGTCAAAGCCACCTTGAGATATCATCTCACCCTAGTAAGACTGGCCAGTATTATAAAGACCAAGAATAACAAATGCTGGCAAGGTTGTGGGGAAAGAGGAACTCTTCTACACTCTTGGTAGGACTGTAAACTAGCACAACCACTATGGAAAACAGTGTGCAGATTTCTCAAACAACTACACATAGAACTGCCATATGATCCAGCAATCCCACTGCTGGGTATATACCTAAAGGAATGGAAATCATCATGTCGAAGGGATACCTGAACTCCCATGTTCCTTGTAGCTTTATTTACAATAGCCAAAATATGGAACCAACCTAGTGTCCATTGACAGATGACTGGATAAAGATAATCTGGTACATATACACAATGGAATGTTATTCAGCCATAAAAAAGAATGAAAGTCAGCCCTTTGCAGCAACATAGATAAGTCTGTAGAAAATTATGTTGAATAAGTGAAATAAGCCAGGCAAAGAAACAGAAATACCACATGTTCTCACTCATAACTGGCTGCCAGGAAAGAAGGAAGGGAAGGAAGAGGGGAGAGATGGGGGAGGTAAGGAGAGAGGAAGGAAGGAAGGAAGGAAGGAAGGAAGGAAGGAAGGAAGGAAGGAAGGAAGGAAAGAATGAAAGAGAAGACCACAACAATACATTGAACTTTCAGAAGGAGAGAACAAAACTAAGGATACTAGAGATGGAGGAGGGAGGGAGGGGTTTGGAAAGTGATAGGTTGAGCAAAGGGCATAAAGAAATATCACAATTTGTAAGAATGAATATCTTAATAATAAGTAAAAATTTTAAATAAAAAAATAAAAATAAAACAAATCAACTTGTAATAAATGTAAAAATTATAAATCAGATATTTTGTATGTTTTTTCTTAGTAAGCCTTTCAAATCTTTTATTATCATTATGTTTAGGCACAATATTATATAACATCTCTAAGTGGATTAGATTTAAACATAAAACCTGAAACTGTAAAACTCCTGAAAGAAAACACAGGGAAAAAGATTCAAGACATTGGTCTTGGCAATGATTTCTTGGATTATGGCACCAAAAGTACATGCAACAAAAGTAAAAATAAACAAGAGAAACTAGATCAAACTATAAAGCTTCTGCACAGCAAAGAAAATGATCAATAGAGTGAAAAGGCAACCTGTGGAAGGATGGAAAATATATGCAAGCCATATATCCAATTAGGGGTTAATATCTAAAATATCAGAAACTTCTACAACCCAATAGTAAAAACAACCAAATAACTCAATTAACATATGAGCAAAGAAATTGAATAGACATTTCTCCAAATAAGACAAATGGCCATCAGGTGTATGAAAAGACATTTAACATCACTAATCATCAGGGAAATATCAAAACCACAATGAGATATCATCTCACACTGGTTAGGATGGCTATTATAAAAAACAGAGAGAGAGACAGCCAGTGTTGGTGAGGATGTGGAGAAATTGCAATCCTTGTATTCTATCAGGAATGTAAATTGGTGCAGCCACTATGGGAAACAGTACAAAAGTTCTCCAAAAAACTAAAAGTGGAACTACTATATTATTCAGTGTATCCACTTTTGGGTATACATCCAAAATAACTGGAATCAGGATCTTAAAGAGATGTTTATATCCCCATGTTAATTGAAAAACTATTCACAATAGCCAAGATTTGGAAACAACCAAAATACTCATCAATAGATTTTTTAAAAAATGGTATATACATACAATGGAATATTCCCTTCAGCCTTAAAAAATTCTGCTGTATGTGACAACATGTATGAACCTGGAGGACATTATGCTAAGTGAAATAAGCAAGTCACAGAAGGACAGTACTGCATGAGTCTGCTTATGCGAGGAGTCTAAAATATTCACACTCACAGAAACAGAGCAGAATGGTGGTTCCCAGGGGCTGGGGGAAAGAGAAATGGAGACTTGCCATTGAATGAGTAGAAAATTCAGTCATATAAGATGAATAAATTCTATGACTCAATTGTTTTTAATCTTTTGTGAATTAAAAACACATCTGGAGAGAGGCACTGGGAAATATGGGAAGAAGCACTGAACCAAGAGACCTGTAATCTGGCTCTAAATTTACCTCTCAACACATATATGACCTTGAACAGGTCATTTCACCTTTCTGTACCTATTTCCTTGTCTGAAACAAGAGGGGATAAGACTATTAAATTAATTAATCCACTTAGACTCCACTGAAGAATATAAAATCATTGAATGCTGTAGTAGGTAATCTCTAAGATTATTTTTAGCACCAATATTCTTTTATTTTATAGAGGATAACTGTTGAAGTTAAAGAAAAATTCTTTGAAAAGATTTATGCAGGGGAAATGTTGAGCTGTTGATAAAACCAACAGTTATAAAACACTGGAAAACAAGGATGCCCACTCTCACAACTCCTATTCAACATAGTGTTGGAAGTACTAGCCAGAGCAATCACTGAAGAGAAGGAAATAAAGGGCATGCAGACTGGAAAAGATGAAGTTAAACTTTCCCTGTTTGCAGATGACATGATCCTATATATTGAACAGCCTAAAGCCTCTACAAAAAAACTCTTGGAGTTGATAAATGATTTCAGCAAAGTTGCAGGATACAAAATCAACACACAAAAATCAGTAGCATTTCTATTCTCCAATAGTGAACATGCAGAAAGAGAAATCAAGAAAGCCTGCCCATTTACAAAAGCCACCAAAAAACTAAAATACTTAGGAATAGAGTTAACCAAGAATGTGAAAAATCTCTACAATGAGAACTACAAACCACTGCTGAGAGAAATTAAAGAGGACACAAGAAGATGGAAAGATATCCCATGCTCTTGAATTGGAAGGAACAACATTGTGAAAATGTCCATACCACCCAAAGTGATATACAAATTCAATGCAATCCCCATCAAAATTCCAATGACATTTTTTCTCTGAGATGGAAAAAGCTATCCAGACATTTATATGGAATAACAAAAGACCATGAATTGCCAAAGTAATTTTAAGCAAAAAAAAAAAAATAAAGCTGGAGGCATAACACTACCTGACTTTAAACTATACTACAAAGCTATAATAACCAAAACAGCATGGTATTGGCATAAAAACAGACACACTGATCAATGGAATAGAATAGAGAATCCGGAAATCAACCCACACACCTACAGCCTATACACTGGGGAAGAGACTGCCTCTTCAGCAAATGGTGCTGGGATGATTGGATATCAATATGCAGCAGAATGAAACTAGACCCATACCTCTCACAATATACTAAAATCAACTCAAAATGGATTAAATAATTAAATATACACCCTGAAACAATAAAAATTCTTAAAGAAAACATAGGAGAAACACTTCAGGAAGTAGGACTGGGCACAGACTCCATGAATAGGACCCCAAAAGCATGGGCAACCAAAGGAAAAATAAACAAATGGGATTATATCAAACTAAAAAGCCTCTGCATGGCAAAAGAAACAATTAACAGAGTTAAAAGACAACCGAGTGGGAGAAAAATATTTGCAAAATATACATCTGACAAAGGATTAATATCCAGAATATACAAAGAACTC
>NW_007726374.1:690351-694561 GCF_000696425.1 Galeopterus variegatus | reverse complement strand
AGATAGATCTACCATATGACCTAGCTATCCCACTGCTGGGAATATACCCAGAGGAATGGAAGTCATCGAGTTGAAGGTATACCTGTTCTCCAATATTCATTGCAGCACTATTTACAATAGCTAAGAGTTGGAACCAGCCCAAATGTCCATCATCAGATGAGTTGATACAGAAACTGTGGTATATCTACACTGTGGAATACTACTCTGCTATAAAGAAGAATGAAATACTGCCATTTGCAACAACACGGATGGACCTAGAGAGAATTATATTAAGTGAAACGAGTCAGGCACAGAAAGAGAAATAGCTCATATTCCTAATGAAAAAAAAGGAGCAAGACCAAAGCTTCAACTTTGAGTCCATTACATTGTGATGCTTCCTCTTTCCCAAAACATCAGGAAGGCCCAAAAGTCTCATATTCTGCTTCTATGTGTATTACAGGATCTACTAAAAATAAGCACTCAAAAGAAGGAGTCTCTTTCTACCTGTAAACAAGATTGATATTTTAAACAAAAAAATGAAAAATGAAAAGTGAAAAATGGGGATAATAAATAGCCCACATACCTCTCAAGATAAAGTAATTCAGTAGCTGTGCAAAGGACTTAAAATTAAAATTTATGCATTACACAAAGAAAACATAAAACCAAGTCATGTATGTTTGCATTGTTCATAGAGCATACTTTGAAATGGAAACTTATGCCAATTTTAGCATCTGGAATTTTCAGGCAGACTCTAGCTTATCTGAAATTCTCCAACAGTGGTAATCAACAGTGAGCATTCCCATATATTGTCAGGATTGTATTCCCCATTTAAAGTCAAGAACAGCTCCTCCAGTTGTTTTCTTGGTTCATGTTTTGAAAGAGACCTGAGAGCTGCACAGGAGTGTTTTGTGTCCACATAGTACCTCCCTTGAGTGATGTTTCTTCCCTTTACTGCTGTTTGTTCCTATTTTTAAACAATTGTCAGTATTTTTCCTTGATTCTTCTGGATTTACTATCAAAAATTTTTTTGTGTCCTTTTTCTCTTGGATTTAGCATTAATTGAACTGACTTGCACAGTTTTGGTCAAAGGTGAGTAAAGAATTATTTAAAGCAAATGACAGATGTAGATACTGT
Organism: Galeopterus variegatus; assembly: GCF_000696425.1. NCBI lineage: Eukaryota > Metazoa > Chordata > Mammalia > Dermoptera > Cynocephalidae > Galeopterus > Galeopterus variegatus. Next base: position 693,448 of record NW_007726374.1, on the reverse strand, counting down.
ACTCTTTTGGTTACAATGTAAAATATTCCATATAATTAGCTCTCTCGTGCTATGGCCCAATTTTTTAAAAAATTTGTGTTCGTCTCAGAGCAACAGCACAGCATTCTTGAAGAGGTTTGTTTTAATTTTTTCTCATTTCTTTTATTAGATTATGTCTGCAGGGAACACCTCCTCCTCTTCAGTTTCAGTATTGTCATGCACTTTGTGAACTATCAGTACATCTACAAAGATGTAGAGCCCTTTCTGCTTTAAGCTATTTAACTTACAGATTAGGGGAAAGTCAGGCTTGTGTCAATCGGGAGAAAACTCACTATTAAATTAATCATGCAAGGGTTTAGAAACTAATCGAGTGAGGCGTATAAAAGCACTTATTGGCCTCCTTCATCTCATCCACTTTCATGGTCCCCTCTGGCTTTCATCAGAGCCTAAGATTCTTTCTATATCCAGGGAAGTTACAACTTTCACCAAACCATTTCTTCCAAATCCAAATTCCAGTTGACCCATTGTCTCTTCAATAAGAGGCACAAATTTCAAAGAAGAACTAAGAGTATATAGCTGGCCATTCAGACATGTAAATAGAGGACTATTAGTGTCTATTTTTGAAAAGTTTATTTTGAAAATTTACTTTTGAAACAAGGGGAGCTTATAAACCATGTTAGCTTTGTTTTTTCAAAGAAGAACTAAGAGTATATAGCTGGCCATTCAGACATGTAAATAGAGGACTATTAGTCTCTATTTTTGAAAAGTTTATTTTGAAAATTTACTTTTGAAACAAGGGGAGCTTATAAACCATGTTAGCTTTGTTTGATCAAACCTTTCTCAAGTTGCATACAAAATGGACCATGTTTGGCAATTAAGGAACACATGTTTTATATACTGAAGACACAGAAGCAGATATTTGACATCATACTAAAAGGTCATCTTCCCTATAGGCTGTAAATTCTTTTGGGAAAGGATCTACCTCTCACTCATGTGTGTCCTCCCATCACTTAGTATATTTCCTGGTGTATAACAAATGTTCATTCATTTGAAGAATGAATGAGCAAACCAATAGAGAAGTGTTTTCTTTATAAAGAAAAGGGAGCCAAACATTTATTAAGTTCCCCTTTCAAATTAAAGAAATTGTATGCATAACAGCTTATGTAATGGAGGTGTTATGAAATCAGTAAACCCACATGCAGAAATTTGATTGCTATGCATTTTAAAGTCAAAATTATACACTCTTTAAATGGTGAAAAATCACTGTGAATATAATCTATTTGGATATTTATGCAAACCAGCAACAGTAGTTTTGAGCTTAAGCATCTAACATGAACCAGACTGGCAAAGTTTTAATTTCATGCTTAAACTGTATCAAAATGAAGAACTATGAATGTGTTAGCAGTTAGACACATTGATATGCAATGGTGAAAGCAGTATGAAATTTGTCTAAGAATCCCAGAAATTTCCGAATCAGACTTTCAACTACTAATGCCTCACCTCAAATGAAAACAAAGCAAGAAAAAATGCTACATTTTATTGTTAGTAGGGGCTCTAGTTCTAAATGCCAGTGGAAATCTCTGGAGAGCTGCACTAATTTTTGTAGAGAAATGCTTTTTCTAGTCTTGACTGGCCTCAATTGCTTTGAGTGGAAGTAGCAGAGTCCTGCTTAGCTTATTGAACCTCTAAGCAAAGTCTCTGATGTTACTACTTTTGAAAGATCTTAAAGAATTAGAAATAGTACAGAGACAAAGAGAGTTTGTGTGAATGACTGGGTGGTATAGAGGTATGCATTCAAAATTAGAACAACTTTCATTTTCTCTGCTTTTAATGAATGTGAGAAGAGAAAGTACCTCAGTATTGGGGAAAAGGGGAGTCCAAATGATACACCACACTTTTAAATTCTCTGTTTTTGGCTTGGCCTATAACTCACTCACTTAATGACCAATAAGTTGTCATTAATCCAAAAAGAATCATAGCCCATCCCTTTCTGGATATAGAAGAGTATGAGGGAAGAGATACTGTGTGGACCAATGCTAAGTAGAACCAATTACCTTCTACAATACTTAAAATGTTATACAGTAAGAAATGTTATACAGTATTCTCATGCCCTGCTGCAAAGAATATTGTAATTGCATTCTGTTCATATTACTATAAAGTTCTAGTCAAGGCAGTGTGGTATTAATGAAAGAACAGAAAAATAGATCAAAGGAAAAGAATGGAGACCTCATAAATAGACCTACACAAATATAATCAACTGATCTTTGACAAAAGAGCTAAGGCAATTCATTGGAGAAAGGATAGTCTTTTCAATAAATGTTGCTAAACAACTACATCCACATGAAAAATAATGAATCTCGACAGACTTTTCACCTTTTACAAAAATTAACTCAAAATGGTTCATAGACCAAAAAAACTATAAAACTAGAAGATAGTATAAGAGAAAATCTAGGTGGCCTTGGATCTGGTGATAACTTTTTAGATTTAACACAAAAACCACAATCCATGAAAAATACTTGACAAGTAGGACTTTATTAAAATTAAAGACTTCTGCTCTGTGAAGGACACTATTATGAAAATGAAAAGACAAGCCACAGGCTGGAAGAAAATATCTGCAGAAGACATCCGATAAACAACTGTTATTCAAAATACACATAGAACTCTTGAAACTCAATAAGAAAACAAACAACCTGATTACAAAATGGGCAAAAGATCTGAACAGACATCTCATGAAAGAAGAAATACAATGGCAAATAGGAATATGAAAGGATACTCAACCTCATATGTCATTAGGGAATTGCAAATTAAATTGACAATAAGATATAACCACACATCAATTAGAATGGCCAAAATCCAAAACACTGACAACACAAAATACTGGTGAGGATGCAGAGCCAGGAACACTCATTCATTGCTGGTGGGAAGGCAACGTGATATAACCAGTTTGGAAGACAGTTTGGCAGTTTCATACAAAGCTAAACATAGGCTTACCACATGATCCAGTAATCATGCTCCTTGGCATTTACCGAAATGAATTGAGAACTTAAGTCCACACATAGCTGATTAGCAAACTTAATTTTATCTGCTACCTCAATTGCCTTTTGACATGCAAAGTAAC
>NW_007726374.1:683373-690197 GCF_000696425.1 Galeopterus variegatus | reverse complement strand
AATAGGAATATGAAAGGATACTCAACCTCATATGTCATTAGGGAATTGCAAATTAAATTGACAATAAGATATAACCACACATCAATTAGAATGGCCAAAATCCAAAACACTGACAACACAAAATACTGGTGAGGATGCAGAGCCAGGACCACTCATTCATTGCTGGTGGGAAGGCAACGTGATATAACCAGTTTGGAAGACAGTTTGGCAGTTTCATACAAAGCTAAACATAGGCTTACCACGTGATCCAGCAGTCATGCTCCTTGGCATTTACCGCAATGAATTGAAAACTTAAGTCCACACATAGTCTGAATTGAGAACTTAAGTCCACACATAGCTGATTAGCAAACTTAATTTTATCTGCTACCTCAATTGCCTTTTGACATGCAAAGTAACATATTCACAGGTTATGGGAGTTAAGATATGGGCATCTTTGGGGGGGGGGCACTATTCTGACTAGCACAATAAATGACAAGTCAGGAGTTGCTGCCCACAGCAGTAGAGATGAGTTAGCACACATGTTATTCTCCGACACCCTATGTCTTTGCGAGAGCAGAGTGAATGGCCCCATTAACTTGAGAGGGGACACTAGTAAAAAGGTCTTTCAGCAGACTCCACTTTGAAACTCCACAGAAGATTCTCCGACACCCTATGTCTTTGCGAGAGCAGAGTGAATGGCCCCATTAACTTGAGAGGGGAGACTAGTAAAAAGGTCTTTCAGCAGACTCCACTTTGAAACTCCACAGAAGATTGAAGGCACAAATTTCACAGAAGGCAGGGGTGAACATGGTGCTTTGACATCAGTTCATATCTACTGAATCTGCTTACACATCCTACTGAATTTAGTGTCTCACTTTAGAACTCTTTAAAAAAAAAAAAATGAATGAAATGTTAAACAGTAAGTATATTTCCCGGAGGCAGTTCTCTTCTTTGCCTAGTTATCAGGAGGCAGTGAAAATAAACAGACGACATGGCAAACATGCTAACTAATCATCTGATGACAAGTGAATTATGTTACTTAAGGCTATAGATCTATTCCCAACTTCCTTAGAAATGCTTTGGTGTGAAAACATTGATAATCTGAGAAACATCTGAGCCTGAGTTCTGGGCACTGACAATTTCAGAGACTAATGAAAGGAAAAGAATAAAAAACAGATATGTTTTGTTTCTCTTGAGACTGACCAAATTGGGAATGGATTCCTGGTCTCACAGACACACCCTTCTGGGAGCAGTAAACTCAATATGTGGAGTTCCCACCCTTTCTGAAGCCCGTCTACAGACCAGGGGGTGGACTAGCTCACTTCTGAACACCCTTTATCAATTGGAGAAACTTAGAGGGGGAATTTGAACTACCCTATAATTGAAATTAATCCTTTTATACTTAGGTTGGGTCCTTTTGGTTTCAAGGAGGAGAAATTCATTGAGATATCTCAAATGCAGAATAACAAAATTTTAAAATATCCACTAATTGTAATAATGTAATCTTTTTAATTGTGTCCAGGACAGAATTTTTTATGATTATGTAATCATTTTCCAATTTTCAGTCTTCTGCAATAAGCATATGGACACAATTATAAATTCCCTGTGAGTAGAGACTGGGTCCCATATTGCTATTTATCAATAATATACTAGGTTCTGGACTCCACAGCATTGCCTTCTCTGTTCCTTAACCTTTATCATTATATAAAGACACAGAAGAAATATCACCCTCAAAACTATTAAACTTTAGAATGTTTCACAGCGACCAATCTCCTAAATGCTTGTTCTAACTACTGATTCTCTGACCCCATCACTGTGGATTCTGATTCTTAAGGTCTGAATGGGTACAGGGAATTGGCATTTTTTACAGACTCCAAAGATAACTCTACTCATGCAGTTTTCAAAGCACATATTGAGAAATACGGTCGTAGTCCAGTGAACCATTCTGAAAGTACATCTGTGTGCATCCACTCTGCGTGGCCATCTTCATTAAAGAACACACTCTCACATCACACTCTGAGCCAATTAATCTGATTTCTCTAATCATGAGTGTTCTAATCATTCACTCCTCAAAGTAGCGAGAGATTTCTCAGAAACCACTCTGGTTTTGGAGAAGTGGAGTGACTGAATCAACACTGATTTTGTTTTTGTAAGTGGGCAGAGGACACAATTAACCTCTTGTTTTCTGGTTTGAGGCAATCATTTACTTCAAAATGGAAAGACATTAATATATTCCCTGAATCATTTTGGTTGCTTACAAACCAAATAGATTTAGTAATTCAGATTTTGGTGAGTCTGTACAATTTCATTGTCCAAGTTGTGGGGAGGGGTGTTGCAGGGGAGGACAAGGAAGGAGTGAAAATGGGTGAGGAGGTTATTCAAGACATTTTATTGTGGGAATACCAGGCTATTCCTGAAATCAACTCAAGCATTACAAGAACAAGTGGTTCTTAACATTTTGGGGAGAGGCATGGATTTCTTTGGGATTTGATTAAAGATCTAAACCCCTTTACCAGAAAAATGTATGTACACACACACAAAAATTTTTTTTCCAAAAACCTTCAGGTACATCATGGACCCTCCCAAAAGCCCAACCAGATTTAGAACTTGCATTCTGAGAAAATTGACCAGTGCCTCTCCCTTTAGGGGAGTCTTTTTACTGCTACTGTAGTCATTACTTATTATATAAATAAGAATCACCTGGGGGTAATTGTTAAATGAGTAGATGCATGGCCTCCACCCAGATCACTGAAATTGTTTTAGAAGCCTCAAGTAATGCTGATGCAGATGATGAGTGAACACAATTTGAGAAATAATCACAACTGAGAAACTGGGTAGTGACTTGGAGAGAAAGAGGTGGCTCAACTGGTACAAAAATATAGTAAGAGCAATCAGCCTGTCTCCTTCCACCGGATGGAAACCTAGGCATAAACAGTGGGTCTGGCCTTGTGGAAAACAGTATGGAGGTTCTTCCGAGAACTAAAAATAGACTTACCTTATGACCCAGCTATCCCACTACTGGGTATATACCCAAAGGATATGAAATCAATATGTCAAAAAGACACCTGCATTCCCATGTTCATTGCAACGTTATTCACAATAGCCAAGAGAAAGGATCAACCAAAATGCCTATCAATGCTGAATGGATAAAAAACCGTGGTTTATATATGCAATGGAATACTATTTAGTTATAAAAAGAAATGATATCCTAGCATTTGCAGCAACATGGATGGAACTAGAAACCATCATATTAAGTGAAGTAAGTCAGGCACAGAAAGACAAATACCACATGATATCACTCATATATGGAATCTTTAAAATAATATGTGGTTCTCATAGCAATAGAGAGTAGAATAATGGTTACCAGAGGATGGGAGGGGAAGTGGGGCAGAGGAAGGAGAAGACATGGACTAGCAGGTACAAAATATACCCTAAGTGAATTAATGTGTAGCATATACATGTATTGAAACTACACACCGTACCCCATAAATATGTACAAGTAAATGTTAAAATAAAATAAAAAGAGTAGGGCTGGCTTTGGCAATTCCAGACCCTGCTCTCTATCTGCCCTGTTCAGCTTGGCATCATTTTTTGTTTTCCCCAGTGACGGTTACTCCCAGTGCTCATTTTAACTTCATATTTTCTGCTTGAAAGATGGAGGGTGGAGATGGTGTATTGGCATTCTCCAGAGAGACTGAATGAATAGGATGTGGATAGATAGATAGATAGATAATAAATAGATAGATATATGAGAGGAGATTTATTAGGAAAATTGGCTCATGTGATTGTGAAGTATCGCCCCACGATAGGCAGTCTGCAAACTGGAGGTTGGTAGCGTGACTCAGTCCAAGCCCAAGAGCTTCAGAACCAGGGAGGCCAATAGTGTCCTTGGTGTAAGTCTTAGAACCCAAAAGCTGAAAAGTCTTGTGCTCTGATGTCCACAAATGGGAGAGCAGGGTGTATCCCAACTCCAGCAGGTAGAGAGAGCAATTCACTTTTTTTCAACATTTTGTTTCTCCAGTGGATTAGATGGTTCCCACCCATACTGAGGGCAGATCTTTCTCAACCAGTCCACTCAGGCTCTCATGCTAATCTCTTCTGGGAACACTCTCATGGACACACCTAAGAAAATAACTTTACCGGGCTTCTCAGCATTCCTTAATCTAATCAAGTTGACACCTAGAATTAACCACCACAGGTGCGTAGACAGAGCAATTTTTCTCTCACCCCAAACTCTGACAAGGTGAACCATGGGCCCATCCTTTCAAAAGGCCTTCCTCTCCTCCTTTTGTTCATGGGACTGTACTGATAACAACCCAAAAGAGGTAAGGGCAGGGTGTTTTGAGTGCAAAGACTGCACAGGTTCCTCCTCACCAGGTTCTAGATGTTTCCAGACAGCAACTTGTTAGGATATTTTCAAACAGTGCAGAAGATTTTCAATAGGTTGGCAGCAGCCACCGTTGAGCAATTTTCTACATTTCTTGAGAGTAGTACTTGTGCCAGTGGATGACAGTACTACAGAAGGAAGCAAAGGAAGTTTGGACTCTGTCCTACCAGAGAGGGAAGGCTCATCGTCTGCCTCATTGATATATCATGACACTGGTTACAAGGAAATAGAAACCCATCTACCCTAACATGACTAAACCAGATACATGGCCAAAGAACTCTATCAAAACACTTAAATACCAAATGTTAATTTTTTGTTTCAGAGAGCAAATGCATATTGTTTCTATGGCATCAACCTCAGCTAATTTTCACAACCTTGGCTTGTCAAACTCCCCTCTTTCATCCCTCACCATAAATAAAGACTGCTTTTAGATTGTATGAGAAGAAATGGGAGAAAAGAGTCACATTAGTGCTCTGATGCAAGAGAACATTTTAGTAGTTCTCATCAAGGCAAAAGAAAAAACAATCAGATTTGATGATTATTTTGTTGTTGACTCAGTGAGATGGTTCCCTTGGCAACTACCATGGGAGGTGATAGAGCAGAAAGAGATGAGGGATCCTATCCAACCTCACCCACAGAAAATTGAAAGGCTCTCAGACAAACAACACTGATGATATAAAAACAGAAACAAATGAAATGGTGGGGAGTTGGGGGGGGGAGAATTGGGAGTGTCTAGGAAGGGAAGCAAGGCAACTGCTTACGTGTCCTCAGCATCGAAGTGGAACAAAACACACTGGAGGCATTGTTTCATTAACATTCAAATGAATTAGATTCAATCAAATCTAATTATTGTTTGTTGTTATTTGTCTCCTAAGTGATTTCTTGAGGTGAAAAGAACAGAAACTTCTCAATTAGACAACAACTCACAAATATTACATTAAACACCTAATGAGACTTGAAGTGTGGTAGGCGGTGGAGTTTCAAACGACAAAAAAGACAGCATGGAGATTTGAAAAACTTGGATACTCTGAGCTTCCTGTGGAAGTGGGATGTGAGAAGATGTGGCACCCTCAACTTGGCATCAGCACTGCTGACCTCTCATTAAGATGTTTCTGAGAAGAAGAAAATAATGAAATGAAATGTAGAAGTTCTGAGATGTGCTGTAGAATAGAGATGAAAAAAGAAAATGCTCAGCTGCATCCATTCCCTTCTATGCCTTGGTAGATACAGAGTTTCAAACATGGAATTTTTTCCTTGCTTTTCTAGAACTCTTTCCATTTCTTAAAGTTAGCTCTGTCCGTTCTACAGATTCAAATCCCTCCTTGTCCCTCTACTGGAGGCATTAGTCCTACCCAGACAACTTTATCCCCGGAATTCTGTACCAACAACCCCATTTGTTGGGTTTCTGCTGTAGAAATACAAAATTTATTGAATTTAGTGAGATAGGCTATGAGCTCCCAACATATTAAAAAAAAATCCATTAAAATGTACATTATTTTGATAGAATTTAATACCATATCTATGAAGACATAACGACCTAAAGAAATAAACTGAAATATGGTTTAAGACCATGTACAACAGTGTTCATCATAATGTGACTTATGAATATAAAATTAAACGTGATATACTTGTCTAACAATATAAAATTAGATAAATAAATACTGACCCCTTCATTTATAGCTACTGAAAACATGTTTGCAAATATCAAAGAATACAGAAAAATGCTCAATATTGTATATTATGTTGAATAAAAAAAGCAGATTGTAGGATAATATAAAATGGACTGTAAATGATATATTTATTTATAAAAACCTGGAAGGGTGTGCCCTTTAAATTTTTATGTAATAGTAATTATTTCTAAGTACTAAGATTTTTGGTAAATTCTGTTTTCCACTTCACATGTTTGCAAATTCCAAGTGTTTAACATTCAGCATGTGCTATTTTTGCACACTTAATTAACTTGTTTTCTTATTATTGAATTCTTTATATATTTTTAACACCAGTTTTCCATCAAATATGTGTTTTGAAAATGTTTCCTTCCTGTCTATGGCTTGTACGTTAATTTTAATTTTCTTAACATTGTCTTTTGAAGAGCAGGAGTTTTTAGTGTTAATGAAGTACAATTTATGAACATTTTCTTTTATAGATTGCACTTTTAGTGTCATATCTTAGAAATCTTAGCCCAAGGTTGCAAAAAAATGTTTCCTATATTTTCTTATAGAGATTTTCATGATTTTAGGTTTTATATTTAATTTAATGATGCATTTTAAGTTAATTTTAGTATATGATGCAAAGTAGAGGTAAAGATCCCTTCCTTCTTTCCTGCCTTCCTTCCTCCCACTCACATCCCTCCCACCCACTTTCTTTCTTTCTTTCTTTTCTTTCTTTCTTTCTTTCTTTCTTTCTTTCTTTCTTTCTTTCTTTCTTTCTTTCTTTCTTTCTTTCTTTCTTTCTTTCT
>NW_007726374.1:672808-682373 GCF_000696425.1 Galeopterus variegatus | reverse complement strand
TTCCTTCCTTCCTTCCTTCCTTCCTTCCTTCCTTCCTTCCTTCCTTCCTTCCTTCCTTCCTTTATATATAGATGTTCAATTGTTCCACTACTATTTGCTGAAAAGACTATTCTTCATTGAACTTGTTCCTTTGTTGAAATTAGCTGTCCATATACAAGAGATCTTTAAAAAGTTTATGGAAAGATTTGTATTATCTTTTATTTTCATTTTTCCACGAACTTTTTGAGATACCCTCATATGTGTGGTTCTATTTCAGGACTCTATTCTGTTCCACTGAACTACATGTCAATTTTTCTCCAGTACTATACCATCTTGATTACTGTTAACTGTATAAGTCTTGAAAACAGGTAGTATGAGTTCTCCAACTTTGTTATCCTTTTTCAAAATTATTTTGGGCACTCTTTGCTTTTTCCTTTGCTTTTCCAAATAAATTTTAGAATCAGTTTGTTAATTTCTACAAACTATCCTGCCAGGATTTTATGGTTGTACGTGTGCATGTGAGTATGTATTATATGAAAGAGTGCTGGATATTATCTGTTGCTACTTAGCTCCATCTTGCCTTTCTCACCTCACATATTTTATATACTAGGAAAACTACATTTCTCCAGCTTTTTCACTATTAGAATGCTGGTTTAGCTTATATCAAGGAAGCAGTGATCGGATAGTTTAAAGGTAGGAGAGAAGAACACACTGTTATTCTTGATCAGTGCAGGGTAAAAGAGAGTAGGCAGATGGTGGCTGTGTGGTATGAAGTGGCTTCTTTGCAAGTGCCTGAGAATCACTTACTCTGGTACAGGAGGCAGCTGTGAGCACTGGGAATGGCTTCAAGAAATTCCAGTTCTTCTTTTCTTTAGTCCAAAATGGTTCTCTTCAAACTTCACTCACCCCGACCTTCCAGTAATAATTCTTTGTATTATGTCCCTAACTGCTCAGATACCTTGAGTGATTTCTTTTTTCCTGGCTGAGCCCTGAATTTTATAGAAGAGATCCTTCTTACCAGAATACCCATTGTTCCAGAGACCCGAAATTTATAGATCACATTAGGAAAAAAGTTTATAACAAACACATTCAATAAGGAACTGACCACTTTAAAACTAGTCCCCATTTAAGCCTAACCCCTACTTCATTCTGGCATCTATAACCAACCGTTACATTTTCATGGTTCAGTCTCGTGTAAAGAGTCCAATATTGTTACAACCAACCATACGATGCAAATACATCGTAAACTGTAAATTGAAATAGCAAATCTTGAAGATTTCACTAAGTCCATAAAAGTGATGTTGAAGATATGTTTAAATTAAATAACAAAGAATCTAGTAGCAGAGATAGACTAGATAAAAGAAGAAAAATATCAACAAAGATGCTGATAGGATAGACATTTAGAACATGATTCAAATACCAAAGAAAGAAAGCCCTTGAGAAAATTGATGGTCTTTTAATAGTTTTGCAAAAATATCTCTGTATAATTTTAGCACAAATCAAACATATAATGGAAGGATGTTCTAATGTGCTATTTTTAGGGAAAAACCTGAAAAATTAACACAATTCTTTGTTAAATTTTGTTAAATAAACTTCTGTTTATATTTTTAGTGTCATTTTTCAAGAGAAAGGTTTATAAAACTTTTTTCATAATTTAACATATGATTTTGGTCCTCTTTTCAAAGTGAATTCACCTCAAGTGGTCTTTTCTATAGACCAAACGTTGAACAGTGAAGACTTTCTGCATACAGAGAGAAGCTAGCATGGGCCCCCATGGGAAAGAGAGTAAGTACCACCAACAAGAAGGGAATATTCTCTGCCTTCTTGGTCCTTCCCTCTCACGACACTAACCTTAGCCTCACCATTTAGAAATACCTGCCACTAAGAGCAGGACCTCTCAACTCCTCCCATCCCCCAATGCAAACCTATAGTTCTGACATTTGTTATGCTGTTAGAGAAGGAAACATTTAATAGCCTCTTAAAACACTTGGAAAGGGCATAGCTTTGATCCACCAACATTTGAAAGCATTTCTGGATACTCACGTATTCTCCTTCTTTAGATTGTCCTTCTTTAGTACATTAATGATGCCCTAAAAATATTAGGGCTATTTCCTAAAGGGCTTCACAGGTCTCTCAAGACCCTGAGGCTTTTCAGTGCTGAATTCTGCTGTGTTGGTGGGTGGCCCATTACCCCACCTGCTCTTCCCACCTCCCTCATGTCCTGAATAATGGACAGAGTCTTCTTGATTTTCCTTAGAATAGAAACTAGAATTAGCACTATAGCAGAACAGATTGTTGGCCTCTACCATTTTTTGCTGAAGACAAAAGGGAAAGCCTGGGACAGCCATCCACATATTCCATCAAGACAAGGCAGCATGGCCATGGGAATGCCAGGAGTAGCCCAGACTGGCCCCCACACGTGGGTCTGTTGGTTCTGAGGTCAGTGGTGTAAGCAAGTCAGAGAGGATGCTGTAAATATCTAAAATAGTGCATAATAAAACAAAGCTAAAGTTACATTTATCATCACTTTTGGTTTACAGTATAATAATATTCATTATTTCACAGGTAATAGTTTCAAGGCAAGTACTTGTTTTACTTTTCTTCAACCCTTTATTTGGAAAATTTTCAAACTTGCAAAAATGAATAGTAAAATGAACATTCAAATACAGTTTTCTAGATTCACCAACTTGTCACATTTTCATGCTCTCTTTCTCTCACATTCTCTCGCTCAATTACTTGAAAGTAAATTGTACACAGTGTAATCCTTCATCCTTAAATACTTTAACAGGGCCTTGCTGAGATTGAGGACTTTAAAAACAAAACAAAACAAAATGACCCATAGTTTTGTTATCATATTATTTTTTTACCCATAGGTTCAACCCAGGTGCAAAAATTATATTTAGCTGCTTTTGCCTGTTTAATTTCTTTTAATTTAGAATAGTCTCCCTGCTTTTTAGTTTTGTTTTTCACAATATTATCTATTTTTTTAAAGAGTCCTGGCCAATTGTCTTGTAGAATGTTCAACATTTTGTATGTGTCTAATTGCTTTCTCATGCTTAGATTCAGATTCAACATTTCTAGCAAGATTAATTTATAAGAGAAATTGTACTTAACGCATCACTTCAGAGGGCACATACTGCCAGTTTGAACTACTGCTATTAATGCTAAGTTAGTTATTTGGTTAAGGTAATAATCATTAACTTTCTTTATTTTAAAGTTATATGTCCCCCTTTATATTTAATAGGTAATTTATGAGTGATACTTTGCAACTGTGTGAATATCCTATTTCCCCACAATCCTACATCCCAATTATTTAGCATTAATTGATGATATTTACCTAGCTCAATTGTTACATTGGAGATGGCAAAATCATTAATCCTATTTATTTACTGGAATTTTTCTCAGAAGAAGAACTTGCCTCCCCATTCTGCCCCTTTGAGTATCATAATGGACTCCTGGGTTATATTTAAAAGTAATGGGTTGTAATCTATTACTGTCTTTACACTTTTTAGTGCTCTAATTATATCAAATTTGGCCAAGAGAGGCCCCTTTAAGTATGCTCCTCTGTCATCTTGACATGACCCCATCAGTCTTTGAGCACCTTCATTGCTTTCTGAACCAACAAGCTGTCCCAGGCTCACCTTGGATTTTCTCTCCTCTTGGTCTGAAATCAATCATTTCTCCAAGGAACTCATTTCCTCTTATTAGGAAAAGGTATTTAAAAACTAAAATCCAGGTGCTTTGTATGTTTCTTGCTACTGGGTTGCTATTGTTTCTTCAGGTCACTGAAGTAGACACAGCTAGGAAATATAATTTTAAAATAAATTTATACTAATATTTCCAATTTAAATATTTTTTAATGGAAAAACCAAGATTTAATTACATAATTTTGTTAGCATAGTAAAACATTTTCTTTCCTTATTTACATATTTATTTTTTATTGAATCATAATTATATATATTTTGGGTGTTCAATGTTGACATATGTTGATCAAAGTAATATTATTAGCATATACTTTATAACAAATTATACTTATTATTTATGCCCCTTATGAAATCTCTCCCCATCCCCATCTCCCTCTCCTCTCCCACTTCTAATAACCTTAGATTTCTTTTCTCCTTCTGAAAGAGCAAGGGTTACTCTGTTGATTTGTTGCCTAGATGATTTATCCAGTGTTGAGAGAGGTATGTTCCAGTCCCCCGCTATTATTGTAGTGTAGATGCTTCTTCTATCTCTCTGGAATGGGCTTTGTGGAGAGAGACATCCTCCTCTTTTCTTTGATCTCTGCTGGTGACTGCAGGCCATCTGCATGGTGGTTGTGGCATCTAGCCACTTTTGCAGCAGCTGTGGCTATTGTGGTGGATGTCATGGGCCACCCACATGGAAATGGTGTTTTTGGTGTGCTCCTTGCCTGGTTGCAGGTGGAAGGGTTGGTCCCCAGCTCCATACCTCAGGACCCGGAGTGCAATTTAAATGTTTAAATTTAACATTACATAGTTTTCCCTAGCATTTTTTTTTTTTTTTCCCTTTTTTGGTGGCTGGCCAGTACATGGATCTGAACCCTTGACCTTGGTCTTATAACACCATGCTCTAACTAACTGAGCTAACTGTCCAGCCCCTTAGCTTTTTAAATTTTATATTTGTATTTCTTTTTCTCTCACAGTGAAAAATCTTGATTTCTTATAGTAATATATTTACTTATTTGTCATCTTATATTATAAATTAAACAGTTTCAGAATAAAAATATTTTTATGCCTAATAAAAAACCTATTAGGTAAAGTTTAACATTTCTTTGCAGTCCTATTAAAATGGATTTTACTAAGATTTTATAGTTAAGACACTGTTTCCAAAAGTGTTTAAATTAGTTCTTCTCCCTGCATGGCTATATTATCAATTTAATATAGAGTTAGATTTATTTTAATAAATTAAAATATCAACTTAAATATTAAAATTAAATATTAATTATAGACTAAATATTAATTTAGCTTTATTTTTTCAATATATAGAACATTTGCATCGCTCAAATTACAAATGATATTAAAAAAATTCATTATCCTATCACCCATTCCTATTTCTACCCAAAAGATAACCATTTTCATTAGTTTCCTTTTGCCCTTTCTATTTTTGGTGTTCTGTTTTGTTTTTGCAAAAAAAACCTTTGTGATATTTTTTCCCGCTTCCCCTTTTTTCTTACACAAAAGATAGCATACTATGTGCACTCTTTTGTAATTTGATTTTTTTTTTTTACTTAAAATATATACTGGAAATCACTCCATGTCAGTCCATGGATATGTTCCTCATTCTGTTTAATGACTTCATAGAAATCTATTGTGTGGATACACCATAATTCATTCTATTTTCTTCCTATGAATAGGCATTTTGGTTATTTCTCATTTTATTACTAACAATGTAAGATTGTTACATTGTTACTTCCATTTTTTTCACATATATGTATAAATGCATCTTCAAGATAAATTCCTAAAAGTGAGATTGCAAGATCAAAAGGTGATCCCATCTATGGTTCTGTTAGTTATTGCCACAGTTAGCTCTTTAGGGTTTATGTCATTTTGCATTCCCATTAGCAACATAATAGAGTGCCTGTTTTTTCTGGGAAAGTATTTAAGTAGCTGCCCATAGATGACCCATCAGTCTGGGAGACAATTCTGATCAAATGTGTGCATTTCAAGCAGCTATAAACTGCTAGTAGTTCATACTGAATCAAATACAGAGGTGTAGAAAGATATGAAGGAAAAGATGTGAAAATGTGAAGGGAGACATTATGTCTATGAATTCGATATCATCCTAGGAGATGACTTCCCACTCTTTTCCTGCCTCTTCACCCTCCCAGGTCAACTGCTTTCCATCCTTTTATCAAAACAGTGGATTGGTGGGATAAGGAGGTGCGTTCACTCCTGAGCACCCCTTAGGTTGCCTGCTGCATAAGTGCTGTCTTTGGTGTTCCTGAAGGTTATATATAAATCATCCCCAGGACCTTTTAACTAGAACCCGTATCCGAATTCTCCACTTACCAACTCATCCCATGACCAACTCTCTGGATATAGCTGGGGGGCAGAGAGGAACAAGGCTGCATTCTCTTGTAAGGGAGTGCCAACTATTAAGATTTAAGAGATATGGACCTCTCTATCTAGTCCAAGGTCATAGAGGAAAAAAGCCCTGGGCACACATCAGCCCTCTCAGGCAAGTACTGGGAAGATAGCTTCCAGAGTCTCTTTTAACCCTCTCAGTTGTGTTCCCATAGGAAGAGGACCAAGTTAGCTGATAGGTGAGACAGAGAAATCCACTGTAATCCTCCAGGCTGGGCTGCTCAGGATGTCGGGCCTCTGATTTGAAACTCCAGTTTGCATCACTCCTGGTCTTCACAGAAATCCACCTGCTTCAGACAAAGTATTAGAGAATATTTTCTCTCTTTGCTGAGAAATCACACTGAAACCTTGTTCTGCCTCCATTGTGAATAAACATGCTCATTCATCATCATCCACAGTCAGAAACAAAGCACATTGCACCTGAGACGAACAATGGGTCTCAAAAATAGATGAAACCTTGATTCTTTTCATGTAAGTTATTGATTTCCTAACCAAAACAACTCACTCTTTGTCATTTGCAGTACTGATATGTAACGACTTTGCATGTTTGATAATTATATAAGAAATCTGCAATTTTCTCCACCACTGACAGACTATTATAACCTTGGTAACTGTGGTTTTCTAAGTCAAATATCTTGTTTTTTTTTTTAATTTGGTAAGCCAATTCTTCTGATATCTAAAGTCCCTTGTAAATTTTTTCTTGTAAAAATAATATTTTGCTTGTCTTTCTGAGTTCCCTTTCCATGCTGCCTATTTCTCCCTTGCAGTAAATGCTTCAAGACTTGCCATTTTCCAGCTTCTACATCCATGATTCGGGTAGGAGGGGTGATGAAAGTCTCTGGATCATTAGAGATCCTACCAGATTATCTAAACAAACTTTACTGGTGATAAATTGACACCATATCCCATCTGATTCACTTGCTTGTATGAGTTGTTGGCCATAAATCTTTACTCAGGTGAAGGGAAGGTTCCTTTGCTTCCTAATATTTCTCACTTTCCTGTTGCTATAGAAATTACTCCATAGTGTAATTTCTTTGGATTAAATGTTTTTTTCTCCAGACTTCTCTTTTAAAATAAACAGGACTTGAAAACAAATTGAGTGAGTAAAACCTTTCTGTTTGATCAAATTCTTTATTCATTATGGAAGGAGGAGCATAGAAGCTCTAGGTGCCTAGGAAAAGGGGGCAAAGTGAAACTGAGTGCACAACCACATCACATATCTTCCAATTTTGCAAGAGTTGGCATCTGTGGCATCTGAGTTTGGCTAGGTGCATGGTGGGTTAGAAGGCTCTTTTGTTGGTGGATTTTCTTTTCTTCTCCTTTTTTAGTATGTTTTTAAAAATTTTTTCTTATTTTATTTTAATTTATCAATATACAATGTAGTTGATTTTCATGTCCCTTTTACCAATTCCTCCTTTCTACCCTGACACAGATGAGTTATTATGGGAACTTAAAATAAAAAGGCAACTAAGGCAACCAATTAATTGTCTGAAAGATTCCAACAGTGAAAGGCATGGTCTAGGCCCCAGTCAGTTTGCTCAGTGGATTTAGTGAAGCCACAGTCCCATTGTTCTGCCCCAGGATACAAATAGCTCTTGAAAGCAGCAGGTTTCCTGAGCAGTGCAGCCTCTCTTTCTGCTGAGCGTGGCTCTTCCTTTGCCTTCCTAAGGAACTGGTGATGTGTGAGAATGAGGCTGTCTTTCATCACCTCTTATTTTTTTCACGTTCTAAAAACAGTTGTCTAGACTGTGAGTTTCCACCATGCCTGGCCACATTCTTCTAGCCTGAGAGGGCTCCTTGGAAGCATAGAGCAAACATGGCAATTTTATATTTTAGTTTTTCAAGCCGTCCACTCTTGCATTTCATGTGATGACAATTGGAATCACAGGGAAATCAATGCTTTATTTTATAGAATCAATCTTAGTAACAGGAAAGAGGGAAGAAAGAAAACTAAGCAGGTCCAGTGGGACTATGTAGCTTAATTAGACACTGAACTAATAAAAGTGAATGGATTTGGGGGGTATGATCTGAGAAATCATTTAAAAATGAGCATAACGCTTGAAAAGCTTCAAGTCCATGAAACGAAGTAGAGGGAGTTTGCTTTTAATTCCTTGGTCTTGAGGTAACAGTAAGGAAAATAAAGGAAAACATGGCACTCTAAACTCAATAATCCATAAACCAAACTCATCATTCTTGCCATAGACTTGCTCCACTTCTCTGGTTCCCCAGTTTAAGAAATGGCACATCATCCACCCAGTTTGCTTAAGCCAGAACCTGGACACTGTCCACTTTCTTCCCTCAGCCCCGATGTGTAATTTCAATTACTTTACTTTCTTATGGTTTCTCAAATCCATTCCCTTCTCTTCATCATCCTTATCTTGCATAGAGACTATACATGTGTCTTACCTGGATATTGCAAAAGCCTTAAGACTATTTTTTTCTACTCTCAGTCTCATCCAGCTATCCCTATTCTCCCCCAAACAATCCCTCCTTCATAGTGTAGCCAGAATGATGCCTCCAAAGTGAAGTATGGTCACATTTCTTCTTTAAAATCTTTTTTATTTTGGTTCGCATTATGCAGTGAATAAAGTTTAAATGGCTTAGCATATCTAATGTCACTCTCCTATGCTCATCTCTGTGGTCCTATGAGGCCACTACTCACACAGACTTATTGTGCTCTTCATATTCCTTAAGAACACCCAGACTCTCTCACGCCAGGACTTGACTTGTCCTTGTTTCTCTTAGGCTAGATCTTACTCATTCTTTCAGTCTCAGCTAAAACCTCACCTCACTTGGCATCTTTTCTGACTCTAGATGGAGTTAGGTGTCCCAAAGCATATTACCAAAGCACCCCATCACATACTCATCACTCTTATTTGTGATTAGAGAACTTCAATTGTTTCCCTTGGTAGGCTGAAAACTTTGGAAAGGGCCCGAGTCTGTCTTGTTTATGACACCAAATAATTATGGGAATAAATAAGTAAATGAATGATGCCCAGAGGTTATGCTTGAATGATGGCCCTATGGCACCATTTTAAATCAACATAAACAATTATCCCAGCACCCTTTGCTGAAGAGGCAGTCCCGACCCCAGTGAATAGGCTTGGTGCCTTTGTCGAAGATCAAATGGCAGTAAGTGCGTGGGTTGATTTCTGGGTGCTCTATTCTATTCCATTGATCAGTGTCTCTGTTTTTATACCAGTACCATGCTGTTTTGGTTATTATAGCTTTGTAGTATAGTTTAAAGTCAGGTAGAGTAATACCTCCAGATTTATTTTTTTTTGCTCAGTGTTGCTTTGGCTATTCACGGTCTTTTGTTATTCCAGATAAATGACTGTATAGTTCTTTCCATTTCTGAGAGAAATGTCATTGGAATTTTGATGGGGATTGCATTGAATTGAGCAAAAAAAAAAAAAAAATAAAGCTGGAGGTATTACTTTACCTGACTTTAAACTATACTACAAAGCTATAATAACCAAAAC
>NW_007726374.1:653765-671727 GCF_000696425.1 Galeopterus variegatus | reverse complement strand
CTTACTTATGTGAGGGGTTGTCAAAAAGTTCACGGGAAGATATAAAAACCACAATTTTTTTTGAAGTTCTTACAACAAGCAAATGGAGGGGACACACTTGGGTGGGAGGGGGGAGAGGGAGGAGGGAGGGAGGTTTCGGTGATGGGACATAATAATCAACTACATTGTATATTGACAAAATAAAAATAATAAAAAAAATCTCACAACTGATGATAAAAATAAATAAATAAATAAATATATCAACATAAACAAGAGTATAACTTACATAAAAATACACGTTTTAAGTGTACAGTTCAGTGAGTTTTTAAAAATATAGTTTCATGTGAAACTAACAAATAAAGATATAGAATATGTCTATCACCACAGAAAATTCCCTTATGCTCCTTTGCAATAGATCCATCCTCCCTGTCACCACTCCTGATAATCACTGATATTACTTTTATCACTAAAGATGGACTTTGCACATTCTTGATTATAATGTAAGTGGAAAATACAGCAAATACCCTTTTTAATCTTTCTTTTCACTCAAAATAAAAATTTTGAGTCACCCGTGTTGTTGCATGAACCACCTAGCTTGTTCCTTTTAATTGCTGAGTATAATTCCATTGTATGAATATACAACATTTTGTTTTCCATTCTCCTACTGATGGACACTTGGGCGGTTTTCAGATTTTAGAATATTTTAAATAAAGCTTCTATGAGCATTTATGTACAAGTTATTTTGTATGTATTTTTATTTCTCTTGAGTTCTAATTACTCCGCTTCCCCACAGACACTTGATATTTTCAGTCTTTTTAATTTGATCTATTCTAATGGGTACGCAGTAATATCTCATTATGGTTTTAATTTTATTTCTCTGGTTATTAATAATGCTGAGTACCTTTCTATGTGCTTAATGCCAATCCAAATATCTTTATTTATGAAAGTTCTACTCATGTTATTTGCAGAGTAAGGAACTCTCATACACTGTTGGTGGGGCTGCAAAATGTGCAGACTTTTTGGAAAATGGTATGAAGTTTCCTCAAACAACTACAGATAGAACTGCCATACGGCCCAGCTATTCCACTACTGGGTATATACCCAGAGGAATGGAAATCATCGTGTCAAAAGGAAACCTGTACTTCCATGTTTATTGCAGCAGTACTATTTACAATAGCCAAGAGTTGGTACCAGTCTGAATGTCCATCATCAGATGAGCAGATGAGTGGATAAGGAAAATGTGGTATATCTACACAATGGAATACTACTCTGCTGTGAAAAAGAATGAAATACTGCCATTCACAGCAACATGGATGGACTTAGAGAAAATTTAAGTGAAATAAGTCAGGCACAGAAAGAGAAATGCCACATGTTCTCACTAATTTGTGGGAGATAAAAATAAATAAATAAATAAATATACAAATAAATAAATGGGGGAGTTGGGGGGAGAAGACAACAGTCACAACAATTCCTTGAACTTAAGACAAGTAAATAGTTGATGACGAGGACAGGGAGAGGGAATGGGAAAGGGGAATTGGTAAAGGGACATGTAAATCAACTACATTGTTTATTGATAAATTAAAATTTAAAAAAATTATTTTTTGTCTAATTATTGAATTATTGGGTTAAACATGTATGTGTAAGTATATATAAGTACACACACACAGACACACACACAAACACACACACATAGACTCCTACATATGTATCTTAAATGTTTTCCCTCAGTTGGAGGCATGCTTTTTCAGTTTTCATTTCTTTTGACAGTGTCTTTAGAAGAGGAGAAAGTTTTAGTTTTAATTAAGTCCAGTTTACCAACCTTTTAAATTTAAGGTTCATGCTTTTTATGTCCTATCTGAGAATATTTTTGTACTCAAAGGTGGCATATGTTTTTTTCAAAGTTTTCTTTTAGAATTTTCATAATTCTAGCTTTCACTTTTAGATATGTGATCTTTATCAAATTAATCTTATGTGTGGTTTGAGGTGGTAGTTAGGATTTATTATTTTCAAATGTATATCCAGTTTTTCTAGTGCTATTTATTGTATTTTGTGTGTGACTTTATCTAAAATCAGATACTCTTATGTGGACTTTTT
This sequence comes from Galeopterus variegatus, assembly GCF_000696425.1. Classification (NCBI taxonomy): domain Eukaryota; kingdom Metazoa; phylum Chordata; class Mammalia; order Dermoptera; family Cynocephalidae; genus Galeopterus; species Galeopterus variegatus. The sequence goes on along the minus strand of NW_007726374.1, from coordinate 669,654 downwards.
CTGGACTCTATTTTATTCAGTTGATTTATATGCATATTTCTATTTTTATCCCCAATACTATAATGTTGGTTTTGTAGCTTTATAGCTAATTGTTGAAATTGGGTTGTATAAATTCAACTTTTTTCTTTTTCAAAATTGTTTTCGTTATTTTAGGTTCTTACACATTTTGGGATCAACTTGTCAATTTCTATTTTAAAAGCCTCTGGAATTTTAATTGGGATCATATTAAATCTATAAACCAATTTGAGGAAAATGTATATTTTAACAGTATTAAGTGCTTCAATTCATGAACAAGGTATATTGCTCCATTTATCTAGATGTTCATTAATTGACTAATATTTTATAGCTTTAGTGTGGAAGTCTTGCACATCTTTTATTAAATTTATTCCTGAGTACATTATGTTTTATGTGCAACTGCAAGTGGTATTTTATTGCATTTTCCAATTATTTGCTGCTAATATAGAAATGGAATAGATTTTTGCATATTAACCTGGTACATTGCAAACTTGCTAAATTTATGTATTCATTACCATAGGATTTTTTGTAGGTCTCAGGGTTTTCTGCACAGACAACTATGTTACTTGTAAATACAGTTATATTTCTTTGCAAGTATCTATGCATTTTATTTTATTTTATTTTTTATTATTGTCCTGGCTAGGAACTTCCATACAATGTTGAATAGAACTGATGGGAGTAGACGTTCTTGTTTCTTCCCTATTATTAGAGAAAAAACATTGAATCTCTCATCATTATGCATGATGTTGCTTGTAATTTTTTTTCATAGACCCCCATGATGCAGTTGAGGAAGTTCTCATCTTAAATTGCTGGGAGTTGTTTTGTTTTGTTTTAAGTCATGAACGATTGTGAAATTTTGACAAATATTTTTTCTGTACCTATTATTTTGTTCACATGAGTTTTCTCTGATATTCTGTTAATATAGTGAATTGAGTAGATTGATATCTGAATGTTGTATCATTCTTACATTCCTGTGGTAAACATACTGGATTATAACTTATTATCCTTTTTATTGAATGAAATGAAAATAGCTGAATGAAATTTGGTACTATGTTCTGAAAAAATTTATTTCTGTTTATGAGAGATATTGTTTTATAATTTTATTTTCTTGTAATGTCTTTGCTAGGTTTTAGAATCAAGATGGATTAGGGAGTATTTTCTCCTCCTCTGTTTTCTCAAATAGGTTTAGTAGGATTAGTGTTATTTCTTCCTTAAATGTTACATAAAATTTATCAGTAAAAATATCTAAGCCTGTAGTCTCCTTTCCGGTATGCTTTTTTATTATAAATTAGTTTTTAAAATAGATATAGAGATATTCAAATTTTCTGTTTCCTTCAGTCAGTTTAAAAAATATTTTTATATGATTTTCCTTTATATCAACCAAAATATTGAATTTAAAACAAGCCAGACAAAGAAACAGAAATACCACATATTCTCACTCATAACTGGCTGCTAGGAAGGAAAGAAGGGAAGGAGGGAGGGAGGGAAGGAATGAAGAAGAAAAGAAAGAAAGAAAGAAAGAAAGAAAGAAAGAAAGAAAGAAAGAAAGAAAGAAAGAAAGAAAGAAAGAAAGAAAGAAAGAAAGAAAGAAAGAAAGAAAGAGAAAGAAAGAAAGAAAAGACCACAACAATCTTTCCGAAGGAGGGAACAAAACTAAGGATACTAGAGATAGCAGGGAGGGAGGGAGGAGATTTGGGAAGTGATCAATCAGGCAAAGGGCATAAAGAAAAATCACAATTTGTAAGAATAAATATGCTAATAATAAATAAAAAAATTCTCTTATTATCTTTTTAGTGTCTGTAGGCTTTATAGTTAGTTTATACAAGGAACACAAGCAATTACACAGTAAAAAAACAAATAACCCAATTAAAAAAATGGGCAAAGTAGCTGAATAGACCTTTTTCAAAGGAAGACATACAAATGGCTAACAAGTACATGAAAGAATGCTCAACATCAACAGTCATCAGGGTAATGCAAATTAAAACCACATTGAGATATCACCTTACCCCAGTTAGACTGTCCATAATCAAAAAGATGGTGAATAACAAATGTTGGTGAGGGTGTGGAGAGAAGGGAACACTCCTGCACTGTCAGTGGGACTGTAAATTAGTACAACCACTATGGAAAACAGTATGTACTTTTCTCAAACAACTACAGGTAGATTTTCCATACAATCCAGCAATCCCACTTCTGGGCATATACCCAGAGGAATGGAAATCATCATGTAGTTAGTTTGTACCTTTTTTATTTTATTTATTTATTTTTTTAAATTTATCAATATACAATGTAGTTGACTTTCGTGGCCACTTACCAGTTCCTCCTCCCCTTCCCATCAACATCATATCTGTTCACTTCTCTTAACAAGTTCAAGGAATTATTGTGATCATTGTGTCTTCCCCCCTTCCCCATTTATTTGTATATTTATTTGCTTATTTTTTTTAGCTCCCACATAGAAGTGAGAACATGTGATATTTCCCTTTCTGTGCCTGGCTTATTTCACTTAATGTAATTTTCTCTAAGTCTATTCATATTGTTGCAAATGGTAGTATTTCATTCTTTTTTTTTACAGCAGAGTAGTATTCCATTGTGTAGATATACCACATTTTCCTTCTCCACTCATCCGATAGTGGGCAATTAGGCTGGTTCCAACTCTTGGCTATTGTAAATAGTGCTTCAATAAATATGGCAGTACAGTTATCACTTCAACATGATGATATCCATTCCTTTGGGTATATACCCAGCAGGTATATGGTCATATGGTAGATCTATCTGTAATTGTTTGAGGAACCTTCATACCATTTTCCATAAAGTATGTACCATTTTGCAGTCCCACCAACAGTGTAGAAGGGTTCCCTTTTTTCCACCTCCTCATCAGCATTTATTATTCTCAGTCTTTTGGATATTAGCCATCCTAACTGGAGTGAGATGATATTTCAAAGTGGCTTTGATTTGCATTTCTTGAGTGCTGAGTGATGCTGAGCATTTTTTCATGTGTCTGTTGGCCATTTGTCTATCTTCCTTTGAGAAATGCCTAATCAGCTCATTTGCTCATTTTTTAATTGGGTTACTTATTATTATTATTATTATTTTTTTGCTGTGACTATTGTAAATGGACTAGCTTTCTGGTTTCTTTTTCTGCTAGTTCATCATTGGAGTATTAAAATGCTACTGATTTTTGCATGTTGATTTTGTGTCCTGCAACTTTGCTGAAATCATTTATCAACTCTAAGAGTTCTTTTGAAGAGTCTTTGTTCTATATATAGGCTCATATCATCTGCAAACAGGGAAAATTTGACTTCATCTTTTTCAATCTGGATGCCCTTTATTTCCTTCTCTTCCCTGATCGCTCTGGCTAGCACTTCCAATACTATGTTGAATAGGAGTGGTGAGAGTGGGCATCCTTGTCTTGTTCTTGTTCTTAAGCGAAAATCTTTCAACTTTTCCCCATTCAGGATGATATTGGCAGTGAGTTTGTCATATATGGATAAACTGTGTTGAGATACTTTCCTTCTACACCTAATTTATAGAGAGTCTTTACCATGAACGAATGTTGAGTTTTGTCACAAATGCTTGGTCAGCATCTATAGAGATGATCATATGGTTTTTATCTTTGATTTTGTTGATGTCATGCATCACATTTATTGGCTTTTGTATTTTGAACCAACCTTGCATCCCTGGAATGAATCTCACTTGATCGGGGTGTATAATTTTATGTATGTGTTGCTCTATTCTATTAGCTAATATTTTACTGAAAATTTTTACATCTACATTCATCAAAGATATTTGCCTGTAGTATTCTTTTTTTGTTGTTGTATCTTTGTATGGTTTTGGTATCAGAGTGATGTTTGTCTAACAGAATAAGTTTGTGAGAATGGCCTCCTCTTCAATTTTGAGGGATAGTTTGTGGAGAATTAGTATTAATTCTTTAAAGGTTTGGTAGAATTCTGCAGTGAAGCCATCCAGTCCTGGACTTTCCTTTGTTGGGAGACTGCTGATTATAGCTTCTTATCGTTATTAGTCTGTTTAGATTTTCTAAGTCTTCTTAGTAGTATCTGTATGTCCAGAAATTTATCCATTTGCTCCATCCAGATTTTCAAATTTGTTGGCATATAGTTGTTTATAGTAGTCTCTAATAAATCTTTGTATTTCCGAGGTATCAGTTGTAATATCTCATTTTTTGCTTCAAATTTTTGTTATTTGTGTCTTTGCTCTTCTTTTTTTAGTTAGCCATGCTAATGGCTTGTCAATTTTATTTATCTTCTCAAAAAACCAATTTTTTGTTTCATTGATCTTTTGTATCATATTTGGGGTTTCTATTTCATTTAGTTCTGCTCTGATTTTAATTATTTCTTTCCCATCTACTAACTTTGGGTTTGGATTGTTGTTTTTCTAGTTCTTTAAGGTGACGTGTTAGGTTGTTTACTTGCCATCTTTCCATTCTTCTGAAGTAAACATTTACTGCCATAAACTTCCCCTTTACTCCTGCTTTTGCAGTATCCCATAGGTTTTGTTATGATGTGTCATTATTTTCATTAGTTTCAATAAATTTTTTGATTTACTGTTTTATTTTTTCCTAGATCCATATATGTTAAGTATAATGTTGTTTAATTTCCATGTATTTGTATAGTTTCAAGAGTTTTGTTTGTTATTGATTTCTATAAATTAGATTCTTTAATAGATATAGGGCCATTCCAAATTTCTATGTCTCCTTCAATCAGTTTCAAAAATATTTTTACATGATTTTTTTTTATATTTACCAAAATTTTGAATTTTTTAGCAAAGGGTTTTTAATAATATTATCATATTATCTTTTTAATGTCTGTAGACGTTATAGTTCATTTATAACTTTTCTCTCTTTTTTATTAGTCTTCCTAAAATTTAATAAATTTTATTAATCTTTTTAATTAACTAACTTTTGACTTTTTTGTTAATTTTCTTTAATGTTTATTATGTATCTCATGGAGTTATATGACAATCATTTTTATTTCTTTCCTTCTGCTTACTTTAGGTTTAATTTTCTCTTTTATTTCCTGGTTTCTAAAGATAAAAATGGACTATTGATTTGAACCACATTTTCTGTTCTAATATAGACATTTCTGCTTTTCTGAGATGTGGTGGTTTTGTGCTGTACAAATTAGCGAAGGTGGGAAAAATTCCCTTTCCACTATGTCTGACTCTAGGTTAGGGTTGACTACAAGAGGAATTTATGTGCAATATGGAAGACAGAAGTGAAGGAGCATTGATTCACTCTGAAGTTCATCGGGCACTGGGGCAGATTGTGCACATCGTCTATGATCTGCTGCCTCACCCATTAGGCATGGAGCCTGCAGTTTCTCCAGATCTCACTGGATCGCCTCTTTTAGCTTCTCTGAATCCTGAGTCAGTGAGCTTGCAGGCAGTGAGAGAGAGAGATGTAGCTGCGGATTTGTCCTGAGCTCCAGGTTGTCTTGCATCCCAGTTTGTCCTCACTTTTCCTTCCTGTCTTCACATCTAGCTTCTCTGCCACTGCCAGCCCTTTGACCTGCAGTGACTTCAGTCCCTCCACCAGATACAGAGACAATAGCTCCCACAGTTTTAGAGCATCAGTCTCTAAAATAAGTCCCTCATTCTATATCATTAATAGGAGCTGTGCTTCCCTGATTAAACCTTAACTAATACGGTGGTTTGAGTTGCATCCACAAATATTGATATGTTGTATTTTAATTATCATTTAGTTAGAAACTAAAAAATGCTTTCTAATATTCTATGATTTCCTCTTTGACCTGTAAAAGTATGTTATTTTATTCACGAATATTTGGAGACCTTTTTTAGATGTTTGATAGGGATTTATTTCTTTTTAAATTCTGTGTGGTCAGAGAACACTGATCTTTTAAAATTTATTGAGATCTATTTTTGACTCAGGATATTGTTTTTTCTGATGCATATTCTATGTGTATTTTAAAAGACTATGTATTCTGCAGTTGTTAGCTATATATGTTCTATAAATGTCAATTAACTGAAATTGTCTAATAGTGTTATTCAGAACTTCTCTATTTGTAGTGATTTTTTTTTGTCTAGTTGTTTTACAAGTTATGAAGAGGAATTTTAAAAAATTCCTAACTATAGATGTACATTTGTTTATTTCTCCCTCTAGATCTGTCGATTTTTGCTTCATAATCTTTAAATCTCTGTTGTTTGAAGCATACATACTTAAGATTGTTTGTTCTTCCTAATGATTTTATTTTGTTGGTAATCAATACCCCTCTATCATTTTTAAAACTCTTGGTCTTTGTGTTTACCGTGTCTGATATTAATATAATGACCCATCGTACTCTTGCTTTCAATATATTTGCATCTTAAAATTTAAAGCATGGCTCTTTTAGGCAGAACATAGTTCAATTTTACTTTTTCATAAAATTTGACAATCTCTGCCTTTGTATTAGAGTGTTTAGACCATCAATATTTGTTAATTATTGATATGATTGGTTTATATCTGCCATCTTGTATTTGTTTTTGTTTCTTTTGTTTATTTGTCTCTTTCTTTTTCCTTTTCCATCTTTTTTTGTGTTCATCTTTTTCATATTTCAGTTTTATTTCCTTTAGTGAATTATTATCTAAACCTATTTTTATTATTTTTTTAGTGGTTTAGTTTAATATGTCTTAACTTTCCCAAGTCTATTTACACTCAATATTGTACCATTTCACACTTTACACTTCCCCATTCAGAAATGGAATAACCTTACAACAGTATAATTTCATTGACTTACTCCACCCTGGCCTTTCTGGTGTTTCAGCTGAATGTCTGGGATGTTAACAAGGCGTTAAAGCTGTCTTTTCACTCTGGCAGGGCCAGGTCTCCAATGTCCCCAGAACTCCTGGATCACTAGCATCTTTGTTTCATTCTTCACCCTTTGATAAGCTTCATACAGTTCCTCTTGCTCATGTGAAGCCCCACCCTTGGTCAATGACTTGTGCAAAACTCTCCCTAGTCCCATTCCTGTAAAGGCTTCTGGGTTCCCTTCCCATTCTCTGCAGCTGCTTCTTCTCTGAGATTCCAGCTGCTACAGCTTTCTCAAGTCAGCAGTACTGTCTTGCTCTACAAATTCCAGCTCCCTGTGCTGCAGTGCAGAAACTCCCAGCCTGGGAGGCAGGGCTAACACGAGGCTCCCCTTGTTAGTTTCCATTCTTTCAGAGATTTCAGTCTTGCACAGCATATTGTTTAGCTTCATGTTTGTACAATGAAGGAGGGCTAATTCAATATGTGTTACAATATATTAATCAGAACCAAGAGGTTTTAGGCACTTTTTATAATGAATAGAGTATGCTTCAGGGTAGTATGCTCGTGACATCTGTAAGTTAGAAACTTGGCATTTAATTCTACATTGTTTTCTGTAGGACTTCTGAAAATCCCTATTGGTGCAACTTGAATTCAAGAAGATAGCCTATAGGTTCTTGAAGCATTCTGGAAGAATTTAATTTTATTTTACATATTCTGAACATTTCAGAATTCTCTCCACAGTTTCTCTATTCTTGTTTCTCTCCTTTTGCCTTCTTCATCCCCCTTTTTTACTTCCTTCATTTTTTTCTTTTTTTTTTAAATTTAACAAATACTTGTATAGGGAATAAAATGAGCCTGACATTATTCTAAATGCTTGATAAACATTAATTCATTTAATTGTCGAGTGCAATGGATGAAATAAAAAAACAGAATAGTAGTTGCAAAGGAAGCATTCCCTTCTCACCAGTTATTTTCCTTCTATAAAATATAGTCAATTGGTTTTCCTGCTCCTCTCCCCCAGCCCTTTTTAAAGCTATTAGAAAATAGTGAGAAAATCTCTGGTAAGTTTCTTTTGGAGAAATGTAGAACAATTACAAGCACACTTCTGGGGGAAAATGTAAGGCAATTAACTCGCTTTTAATGTTTTACCTTGTCTTATAGAAACTTGGATAAATTGTTGCCATCCCTCATATTATGTGACTAACTTTGATATAGGAGGAAATTCTGTCAATTCTTTTCGTTTGTTTCAGAAAACTTCCAAACTAGACCGATCTGGTAAGCTAAGTTTCAGCTCAAATAATAGTTACTTGGGATTTTTTTTTTAATTGGACTAATTTAACTGTTTATAAGAGCTTGACTGGATTTAGTTATGTTTTTATTTTTCTGGCTCTGGAATTGCAGTCAAAATGACATAGGAGAAGTGCAAAAACATGATTTTCAGTGTTCAATTTGGTTTAAAAAGTAGAGCATGTTGAGGGAAAAGCAGAACAAAACAAAATATTGCCACCATTCTCTCTTATGTTCCTCGGTTAGAACATACAGTGTGTGCATGTTTATTCTTTATCAGGACAATACTATCTTCACAGAATCTGGCATGTTAGTTCTCAAAGGCCAGAATGATGGAAAATCATTTTACCTACAGCAGAAAGGACACCAAAATGTAAGAGGATGGGGCAGCCAAGATTCCATCCTTGACTTTGACCTTCGCAGTGCAGCACTTCCCAAATGGCAGGTCCAAATATAAGTTTTTACTGTGAATACAAACCTTGTTCCTGGCCTCATTCCTGTGCATATGGCTGTGAGACCTTCATAAACCAATTGACAGGCATATCTCATCCCAGGTGAAATGGAAAATCTTCCATTAAGGCCTGCTCTGGAGGTGGCCTCCTTTCCCAGACTGGAATTTGTCTTTGCCTGTCAAAGCTAATGTGCCTATCTGTGAGCCAAAGAAGGCCTTCCCAGGGGAGCTAGGGTCACCATGTACAAACAAATGGCACCTGGGGGCCTAAATTCATGCTGTTCCTCTTCCTGGAACACTTCTATTCCTTGCTCCTCATGACTCATTTCTCATCCTCAGGTATCCATTTAAAGGTTACCCCTCATAGGTGCCTTCCTCAATGACCCAAACCTAATTGGATCCTCCAGATATATTCTCTTATAACTCCATGTTCTCGGCCTACAACACATTGATCATACTGCAAATATATCGTCTGGGTTTGTTTATTGCTTATATTTTCCACTAGACTACATGTTCTGTGAGGCCAGGTATTTCTGTTTGACCAACCACAGCATACCTGATCTCTAGTATAGAGTCTGGCCCATAGTAGGCATTCAGTAAATATTTGTTTTCTGAATGAATGAACCACCCTTCCTCTGCGTGCGCCCCCACAGGGGACTATGGCAGCCATGAGAACTTCAAGAGTCAGATAGAGGAGCAGGCGAATTCATCTTATCCAAAACTATGCACCAAAACTATGGCGGGAGTCACAAACATGCAGGTCAAATTGTGAAAAGCAAAGCTGCCTTCTGCAACTGACTAAGGAGACCAGAACCTCACATAGGCCACACTTACCAAGGCATCTTGTACAAGCCGAGGGGAAAGGGCAGGGCTTTTACTGCTTATTTTACAAATTGAGGTTTTTAAAAATGTATACACTAGTGTTAATATCTTCCTCCCTGTGGGCAGGATTATGAAAGTGACTAGCCAGGGAAAAGTAACACCAAAGAAAGTCAGCTTCTTGGGATAAGAGCTTCCAGAGCTAGGACAGAGTAAAGTGTTTTGACAGCATTTCTCAGCCAAGTAGGGAAATACTTGTCTGGGTATGCTCAAGTGAAAATTGAGTATTCAACTAAAAGGAATGTATTAAACAAAAATATCACACTGTTTTTCCAGTGTAACAGAGGACTTTTGGAACCAGTCTGCCCATTTTTAATTCTAATCCAGGGATGGCAAAGAAATTCTATCTAATGAGCTGAGTCTGATCCATTGGCAATGGCTGCCCAGATTGCTGGACTGTGACAAATTCTAAGGCTGAGTCTGGGCTCAGGGAGGAAATGAGCCATGGCCAGCTATTGATGGATAATGGACAGAGAGTAGGGAATTAAAATGTTCATGCCACCTTGTTGCCATTACCAGTAAAACAAAGAAGTAAATGGATTGTGAGTCAGACCATAGATGAGGGTAACATGAGGGTCAGAATCATGAGGGAAGTATCCCTGAACAGACAGTCTAGTAATAACATTAACATCAAACCTGAAGACATGCCACTTTTCTCATCCCATGAAGAACCAGCTTCATTCAAGGCTCATGAGCTGTAGAATGCTCCGTTTTCTCAGTCTTCTTGAAGTCACCTTTTATCTGTGTGATCCTTGCCCCCGCCTAGACCAACTAGTCAATTCTAGGTCTCTACAAACTCTCATTGACTGTACACAAAGCGTTACTGCTCTGGGCCCCGCACATAATGGTCAGAAGAGAACATCGACTCAGCCCACTGGTACAGTCCTCTCCTCTCTAAATCCTTTGATTGCAGGGCTGTCATATCTCTAAGGTAGATTCATTTAAGAAATGTGAGGGTCTCTCCATTTTTTCCCTGAAGAAACCAAGACAACTCCAAAATTTAATTCCAACAAAAGCTGAGTCACAGCGTGGCTACTGCTTTTCATAACATTTAGTGGAAAACCAGTTGCAGGAACAGGGCTCAGTTCATAATTCCTAGTCCTGAGTCCAGGCAACCGGACCACTTTTGCTTTTTAGGAAAATATGTTTCTTGATTTATAAACAAAATTTTAAAAAACAAACAAAGAGCCAGCAAAAAATGCAAAGATCTCTTTCGTGTGTGTGTGTTTTTGTGTTTATTTGTTTGATTTTTTTTTCTTTAAATATAAAAAAGTTTTCGTGGAAGTTGAAAACATTTTTGTTCTCTTTAATTTGCACCAAAGGGTACTGGCTCATCCTGTTGAAATATATTTATCCTCCCTTTTCTAGGAAAGCAGTTGAACAATATCCCATACAACCACTTACCGGTTATAGTTCTCCCATGATATAAACAAGCCGCAAATCTTGGTAGAGGGCAAACAGGAATCATCTTTCATATTGAAGACACTTAATTATGCTTCCTAAATATTAATTTTTAATTAATGAGGTAAAAGTTGAGGCTTCGATAGAAGAATTTACATAAATTTCATGAGGTTACTCATTTATTTTTCAAAAATGAAAAAGATTTTTCCATAAAATCTGACAAAATGCTTAGTAATGTATAGTATGGTATAACAATGATGTTACAAATTACACCACACAATGCCCTTGATTTCTATTGTTTGATGCTTCCCCATTGTCTATAAGATTAAAGTTCAAGTTTCTTAAAATGGCTTATGAGACTCACCTTAATCTGTTACTTTCTATCTCCCTAACTTTGTCTCCCTTTGCTTTGTACCATGATCTCCAAAGTATCAAATTACTAGTAATTCCTGGCACACCAGTCTTTCTTTACTTCCTTAACTTTGGCCATATGGCCTTCTCTTGAAATTACCCCTTCTCTCTTTGCCTGGTAATTTCAATTTATCCTTAACTAGTTCCTCTTAATACCACATCCCCATCCATGCAGGGGTAGGTGATCCTCCATCTCTATTATTCCACAAATAAGTGTCAGCATTTTATATATGAATCTCTCCCTCTGTGATGTAGGCACTTCAGGGCAGTGAGCAGTGTCTTGTTACTTTTTGTATACTCAGTGCCAGTGTTTAGCTCATTGTAGGCCCACAAGAGATTTTGGCTAGTTGAATAAATTAATGTTTGGAGGAAATTCATCATCTCAGATAATGAAGGAGAAAAGTATACTATAAGTCTAATTTATGGTGATGAACCACAAAAACAAAAAACAAAAAAACCACATGATTACTTACTGATGAATAGACAGCTTCTATTAGAAATAGGATGAGAAGTTTCCATGCAGATCATGAAAGAGAATTGAAGCCATATAATGTCACTTCTGCTTTCTGATTCACTTTCCTCTTCTTCCCACCACAGCCACATCACTGTCCTTCCTTCCCTGATAACCAAATAACTTCACAACCAGCTCTGTTCACACCTAACCTTTCTTCTCAACTTTTATAGCATTTTCTATTTACACTACTGATGGGACATTTAATATGACCTTGAACTCTTAGCTTCTCTGTGTCCTGTTTCTTCTGTTAGATCATAAGCTCATGGAGAACAGAAACCATGCTTATGATATATTTGTTTTCCCTAGAATATCCAGCAGTGTGTCTTGCACATGGGTAGTGTCTTGCACACATGTAGTACATTATATAACAACATTGGAAGAGAAAGAGATGGAATTGAAAATCCGGAAACCTGAGGTAAGACCCCTAGCTTTGCAATCTTAGACAGATTACTTAGCTTCTCTAATCCTTAGCTTCATGATATGTAAAATCAAAATAACTATACATGTATTTCTCCAACAAGAGTGGTTGAAAGGATAGCATGACATCATTTAGCCTATAAAGTGTTTCATCAACTATGAAATGCACTTCAAATATTAAGTAACATTATTGTTTTAAAAGAAAACCCTCAGTTTTTAGGATCCTTTTTTTTTTCCTGTTTACTCACAGGTCTAATTCTCTGTAGTTATTAATAATTTTTTGGTTCCTGCTTGTCATCTAATTTCCCAGGGAGGCAGCAGAGGAGGATTTCCCATCTACCTCCCTCAATTCCATTTTCTCCTCTAAGAGTTCTGTAAGTGCTGCTTTCCTGCTTTTCTTCTGGGTTCTATATCTGTGTGTGAGTTGGTGACCATTACCAGAGAAACAAGCCTTTGCAACATAAAAGATTTATGAGAAAAATATATTCTTTATTTGCCCTAACTTTTAAAAATATGCTTTTAAAAAATTGTAAAAGTAATACAAGCTCTTGAGAGATCATTGAAAAATATAAATGGATAGAAAAAAATCAGAATAAAATGATCTATAGTCCCATGGCCAAAAGACAATCACTGTTAACACAAGCATATTTATTTCGAGAATATCTTTCATACATATATATTTTAATAGAGCTCTAATAATTAACCATTAAGTAATTTAATTGTTGTCTCACAATAATTTATGTATTTAATAAACAGCATTTTAATGATTATACAATTTTTATCAAAAGGTTTCCTTAATCTCTACCTGATTCTTAGACATTAAGTTTATTTTCAATTTTCATCATTATAAGTAGTGCTGTTACTAATATCTTTTTATATGTATATTTTCTTGTTTGTTTCTTTCTCCACATGAGATGACTTGTTTAGGAAAAATTAACAGAAGTAGCATTCCTGTTTCAAAGGGCCCAAACATTTCTAAGCTTCTAATGGTCTGTCCTAACTGACTTTTCTTGAAGAACCCTACCTTACACTGAATGAGGCAGGCTGGATGGAGGGCGGACCATGGTTCAGGCAATTCAATGTGATGGTGGTTAATGTCAATAACATGAAAATAGAGAAAAGGGTGTATCCGAAACCATATTATTTAGAAACAGAAGTGGCTATAATGCTGCTATCCAGTCTAGACGACGTCATGCCAAAGAATGTCTCAGCCTTTTCCTTGCATAAAAACTGTTAAATTGAATAAGATTTCACCTTGCTTCCCTAATACAGAACTCTGACTTAAAGAACCTATCAATTTTCAGGAGGAGAGAACAAACTTAAGGGTACTAGAGATTTGGGGTGGGAGGGAGAGGAGTTGGGGAGTGACAGGCTGGGTAAAGGGCAAAAAGAATTACCATTTGCAATAATGAATATGCTAATAATAATAATAATAAAAAGATTGTCTATCAAATTCTCCTGTAAACTTTAGGAATTCTTTTATGAAAGCAGATTCAAAATCCAGTTGGATTTGAGCCTCAAAGCAGAGGGAATACAGGGGAGAGTGATATTTTCCAAGAAAGTTGAATATTAAGGAGATAGCATCAGTAGCCAAGATATATCATTGAAACGACTTCTTCATTAGAACTTTCTCCCTAGTCCAGGAAATAGTAAAGGCCCTGACATAACTTACCCAGAGCATTATTTATAGTTACTTGTTTAATAAGAAATGAAGGAGAAGCAATTCCATCATTATGTGTAATATTTTGGTGGGGATTTTCTGCTTAAAAACAAACCACATACATTTTATTTGGGCTCACTCTCAAGAAGATGTTTGGAAAGGAACTTAACAAGAAAGAACACACGTGTTTTTTTCCATTCCCCCTAAAGATAATAGAGTTCTAAGCTTTCCTCTCTTCTTCTTTTAAGATAAAATTGTTGACAGATATATACACACCATGGGGGAGATTATGGGATTTGTTGTTTTTGTTTACTTGTTTGTTTCTTAAAATGAGAGACAGAAGGGGCAAGAGAGAGTATTTGTCATTTTTCTCAGCAGTGATTTGGAGTTGTGATTTCTTCCCGTCCTCTGGCTTATCATTTAGGAAGGGCAAATGCAGCCAGCCAGGAAAACTTGCACTCCAATTCCATTCTCAGCAGCAACTTCTGCAGGCCCCAGATGAAGAGAAAGTTTTATTTCTACACTGACTCTTGATTCAAGGAAAAGCTAGACCACAGTGCAATATTAGACATCTGTGTGAGCTCACGGTTGGGTTAAAATTTCTTTTTAATTATTTTCTGTGAAGTACCCAAGAGTGTTCAGTTGTTTAGTTCAGTATAAATGAAACCGTTTTATTATTACTCTTGTCAAGAATTTGTTCGATCTGATACCAGTAACTAAAAAAACATCCTCTTGTTTGGTGTGCTCTCCCACATCTTCCTAGCCTCAGTGGGGGATCAAAAGACTTCTGGGTGGCCCAGCTATTAGAAGGCAGCTTGGCTGTTTGAGGACTCAGGTGAGGAGCTGAACAGGAGGCTCACTGTATGCTATGTAAATCTTCTTCTCATCCATTTTTCAGTTATCATTTCCTCTTTCAAATCTTGCTAATGTGATTTGCTTCTTAGTTCTTTACTTTCTTTTTCATGATGTCCTCATATTGATGATAACTGACAGCCTGAGCAAATAAGAACTCAGATTCGAGAAGAGTAAGGTTTCTACCATCAGTTTCTCATAATGAATATTCTTCTCTTGTCATTATGGCAGTTGTGTTTCTTAACCTATCTATTTATCTGAATACTAAAAGTGATTATATGCACATGGAAAAAAATTTAAATTAGTGCAGAAAGGTATAAAATGTAGAGTCTTCATGCTGCATGTCTGTCCCTGATATCAACGATAAATTCCTTCTTGGCCTTTGTTAAGACAAATCCATTGAAGAGATTATTCTAAATGCCTTTGAGGACTAAACTAAACAAGTACAAGAGAAAGGGAAAACCACTGAAAGCAACAAAATGAAGGCAGTGTGAAGGATAGTGGAGAATTTTCTCAGGAACTAACACAAATAAAAACAAATTGGAAGATTGGGTTGGGAAGAGAGTGGAGAGATCTTTTAGGGTAGAGGGGAAAAAGGGGCATAGAGGTGGCTGTGATCTGTGTAGGGAAAATATATCATGTGTTCTAGGTGCCCCATCTTAGTAAAGGTTCAATATACCATATGTGGCAAAGAAACAGTGAACTACTGATATCAAAAGACCACTAATGCAACAATAAGAAAACAACCCAATTAAAAAATAGGCAAAAGACCTAAATGGACACCTCACCAAAGAAGATAAACAGATGGAAAACAAGCATATGAAAAGATGCTCAACTTCATATGTTATTAGAGTACTGCAAATTAAAACAATAGTGAGATACCTATTAGAACAGCTAAAATTCAAAATACTGACAACACCGAAAACTGGTGAGGATGTGGAACAAAAGGAATATTCATTGATTGCTGGTGGAAATGTAAAATGATACAGCTGCTTTGGAAGACAGTTTGTCAGTTTTTTACAAAGCTAAAGGCACGCTTACTGTACTATCCAACAACCATGCTCCTTGGTATTTGTTGGGCATAACTTTGCGCGCATGCGCCCTGACGCGCACGGGCGCCATTTCATGCGCTCTGCGGCCACCATTTCATGCGCTCTGCGGCCACCATTTCACTAGCGCTCAATGGAACGTAGCTGCCAGCCTCGCCCTTCCGGGTCCCAGTGATTCAGCAACTTTAGTTCCGTA
>NW_007726374.1:629716-648816 GCF_000696425.1 Galeopterus variegatus | reverse complement strand
GGACCGGGGTCTCTTCCCGCTCGGTTTTGTCGGCCTCTGGCTCAGGGAGGCCCGACAGGTATTTACCCAGATGAGGTGAAAACTTATGTCCACACAAAAACCTATACATGAGTGTTTATGACAGCCTTGCTCATAATTGCCAAAAATTGGAAGCAACCAAGGTATCTTTCAATATGTAACTAGATAAACTTTGCTACATCCAGACAGTGAAATATTATTCAATGCTGAAAAGAAATGAGCTATCAAGCCATGAAAAAACATGGAGAAAACTTAAATGCATATTGTTAAGTGAAGAAGCCAATCTAAAAGGCTACATAATGTATGATTTCAGCTATATAACATTCTGGAAAAAGCAAAACAATAGAACCAGTAAAAATATCAGGGGTCGGAGGGTTGGGGGTGGGTAGGTAGGATGAATAGGTGGAACACAGAGAATTTTTAAGGCAGTGTAACTATTCTGTAGGACACTATAATGGTGGATACATAATGTTATGCATTTGTTAAAACTCACAGAACTGTACAACACAAAGAGTGAACCATAATGTAAACTATGGACTTCAGTTAATAATAACATATCAAAATTGGTTCATTAATTATAACAAATGTTCCATACTGATGCATGATGCTAATAATAGGAAGTACTGGTAGGGGAATTGGGGGTGAGAAGGTATATGGGAATTGTCTGTATTTTTCAGTAATTTTTTCTGTAAACCTAAAAATGCCCTAAAAAATTAAATTTATTAATAATGAATTTTAAAAAGACACATAAATAAAAAGACTGTGGTAAATTACAATAGAACTAGGAAGCTTCTCCCCACTTTTGAGGATCACATAAATGTCTCAGACATGGGGAAGGGAAGGGGCCTAATAATGATAAAGATTCAGTTTCCTACCTCCCTCTCATGATGAGGGCTTTATCAAATTTAACTTGGTTAAAAGAAAATTTAAAAATGTATACTTTCTGAGTTTATGATACATTCATGCCTACTGCGGATGAGTTTAGGTTTTCCACCTCTTTTGTCATCTATGCTTAAACATCCAGGTTTTCATATGTATTTTATAGTGCTTTTGATTCATTCATTTCCTAATGTATTAGTGGTTATTTCCATCATTCATTTATAATTGTATAAATGTGTACTTTCTCTTTTTTCTGTAAAAGATTAGCCATTTGATTCATTTTATTTTTCTTATAAAAATAACTTTTATCTTGGATTTATTGATTTATTTTACTATTTCCTTCTTTAATGAATATATGGTTTTCTGCTTTTATTTTACTCTTTGCTCTCCTCTGCTTGTCTTAAAAATCAAGTTTCAAGAACTGGATTGAAGTATTTTCCTCATGTTTTCTTCTTGTAGTTTTACAGTTTCAGGTCTAAATGTATTTTGAGTTGATTTTGGTATATGGTGAGAAATAAGGGTCTAGTTTCTTTCTTGTGCATGTTAATATCCAGTTTCTTAGCACCATTTATTGAAGAAGCTGTCCTTTCCCAATGAATATCCTTGGTGCCTTCATCAAAGATCAGTTGGCTATAGATACATGAATTTATTTCTGGGTTCTCTATTCTGTTCCATTGGTTTATGTGTCTTTTTTTATGACAATACCATGCTGTTTTGGTTACTATAGCTTTGTAGTATATTTTGAAGTCAGGAAGTGTAATGCCTCCAGCTTTGTTCAATTTACTGAAGATTGATTTGGCTAGTCAGGGTCTTTTGTGGCTCTACAAGAATTTTAGGATTTTTTTTTTTTCTGTGAAGAATGTCACTGGTATTTTGATAGGGACTGCATTGACTCTGTAGATTGCTTTGGATAGTATGGTCATTTTGACAATATTGATTCTTATAATCCATGAACATGGGATGTTTTTCCATTTTTTTGTATCCTCTTTAATTTCTTTCATTAGTGTGTTGAATTTTTCATTGTAGAGATCTTTCACCTCCTTGGTTAAATTTATTCCTAGCTTTTTTTTTTTTTTCACTATCATAAATGAGCTTGCTTTCTTGATTTATTTTTCAGCTAGTCTGCTGTTGGTGTGCAGAAACAATACTGATTTTTGTATGTTGATTTTGTATCCTGCTTTACTGAATTTGTTTATGAGTTCTAGGAGTTTTTTGGTGGAGTCTTTAGGTTTTTCTATGTACAGGATCATGTTGTCTGCAAACAGGGACAATTTGATTTCCTCTTTTCCATTTGACGAAACTGTCTTTGTAATTTGTTTTGACCAATACTACGTGGTGAAAAAGATAGTTTATGATTTCCAAAGCTAGGCTTTACGTGGTCTTTGAGCTTTCTTTTTTTTTTTTTTTTCCTGTTAGAATGTTCCCTGTTTGGAATTCTGTGTTGGGTCCCGACATAGACATAGGGAGGAAAACTGAGGAAATGAAGCTGAGTGCTGGCCACAGTGAAACAACCAGCAATATGAAACCATTTAAGTGACTTCAAGTGAGATCAAAAGAAAAACCACCAGCAATGGGCAGAATCATGAATAATAATAATTTTTTTAAAAAATTTAAGCTTCTAAATTTGGAAATGGTTTGTAATGCAATAATATATTAACTGAAAAGCAATGCTTCCTAGGGAGAACCTACACTAATGGCCGATTGCTATGAGGGCAAAAAAACCTGGCTCCTTTTCTTCAATTCAGGACCTCTCTGAAGGATCACCCAGCTTCAGAGCTCCCCATGAGATTGGCTGAAATCTCTGCAGCAGTGCACTGCACTTCAATTTCTCCCTATGCCTATCCTGCTTCCTCTTCCCTTTTATGTGTTGCTCCTGAGATATTCCCCATTTCTTCTCAACAAGTGTCTTCCTGGGTATTTATTTGCTTACAACTCTACAGCCCCTACAATCAAAATTTTTGGGTTTTTTTTTTTTTTTTTTTTGTGCCCGGTAAGGGGATCGGAACCCTTGGCTTGTTGTCGCCTGCACCGCGCTCAGCCAGTGAGCACACTGGCCATCCCTATATAGGATCCGAACCTGCGGCCTCGGCGCTACCAGTGCCACACTCTCCCAAGTGAGCCACGGGTTCGGCCCTCCTAAAATTACCAATCTTCAGCCATGTATGCCCTGACACTGTATCTGCCATACAAGTAGCCTGATACAGTCTGCAATTCAGTTTTCTCTCTCTCTCTCTCTCTCTCTCTCTCTCTCTCTCTTTGGCAGCTGGTTAGTATAGGGATCTGAACCCTTGACCTTGATGTTATAACACCATTTTCTTATCAACTGAGCTAACTGGTAAGCCCTCAGTGTCCTCTTATTATTGCTCTTTGTACTCATGTATACTCTCTAATACAACCTACAACAGTCAGCAATCACACAGTCAATAATCAGTCTTGTTACCATAGACATTGAGTGTCATTTACACTTGTCTCCCAATGCCTTGCCCTTCACTTGCTTACATTGCTTGGCATCCAAGGAGACTGATTATTTATACTGAGCTATGATTAGTTCAGAGGCATCCTGGAAAGATGTACTGTGCTGTACTCATGCCTCTGCTATTGAGCCCTAACAAATCGTAAGTGATGTAGCTAGCTATTCACATGCCTGTGTTCCTCCACTAGTGAGTAGGGACCCTGTTTCACTAATCATTGCATCCACAGTGCATAACAGAGTGTCTAGAACCTAAAAGGTGACTCAGTGCTGGCTGACTAAGTGAATAAAAGATAAGTTCTAGTTATGCTATTTTCATACTTTAGGTAATTGTCATGATGTTTTTCTCACACTGACTTTGCCAACATGATAAAGGCTGCCAACTGGTCCTCAAGGATAGACAGAGCACACAGTTCATATTCTATAGAGTGTGATTTTAAATATGCAGAGCTCCCCTTCCCCCACCTTAAGATAGTGATGTATTTTGGGGGGGGGGGTGGTACATGACCTGAAGAGCCAGCCTACCTGAGTTTAAATCCCAACTTTGCTACATGCCAGCTTGAACATTAGGCAAGTCACTTAGCTCCTCTGTGCCTTAGTTTATCTCTAAAATAGAGATAATTGTTGTACCTATTTAACAGAGTTATTGAAAGAAATAAATGAGTTAATATACATAAAATGCTTAGATTATTGCCTATCTATAATACTACATAGTACTATATATAGTGTTCATTGTTAATATTGTTACATAACAGTAAGAAGTTCATAATGCTGACCATAAGGCACTAAAATATGTAACCAGCCTTCTGAATGATTAAGGGAGCATTAAATGATGGTTATAATCACAGCTGGAAGACACACTTATTTGTACTATTTCTGGTTTGTAGTGTACCCTGTCCCTTATAGTATTCTACTTCCTTTAAAACCAAACATTCCTGTGACACATATTAATTAATTCAATTCATCCAAATACTCCCTATTGAATCATTAAGATAACTCCTTGTTTCAGATATCTAGTATTCTGAGTAGATTATGACACATGATAATTTGACACTAAGTGGTAAATTTTAGATACTCTTCCATTAATGAGTAATAGAATTCAAAGATAAAAAATAAAGGAAATGCATTAAACAAGTCATGTCTTTAGTCCAGATTATTACATAGTATGGCTGTGGAAATATAAATGCAATATAACCACCCTAGCTTCTGTATTAGTGCTGGCTCCATTGCACCAAATTTTGTCAAATTCAAAGAAAATACTAAATCCATTTGTATACTTAAAATACCTCAGTGCTCAGTCTGGAAAGTAACATATTTTGAAAATTTATGCACTTTATGTAACAAAATTTGGAAATTTTACATCCATATTTTGCCTAATAGATTTCTCAGTTTTAATAAAAAGAAGAGAATTTTTAAAGAGAATAAATGAAAGAGAGTGGAACATCCCTCAGATGAAGGGTTGCACAACACAATATTGTGGACAAGAGGAAGAGTGCATTAGCTTGTCTTCTGCATTCTGTATGCCAAGTAAGTAATTTTTCCCCAAATCAGTGAGTCTTATGTCTTTTTCAGTACTGCGACTAGATAGGACTAGCTTTCTCGGTCAGTTGATCAATAGATCAATTGATAGCTAGGGAAAGGAAACTCAACCTGGAACAATATCTGACTTGTCTGAAGGTCATTCTTTTCCTACCTTCAATAGAGTTTCCAACCCAGGAAAGGAAAATGTCCTCCAAGACTTAGAAAGAGTTCTCCACATCTATTATAAAGGTGACAGGATCTTACTTCAATTTTACAAACTTAGTTGTTCTACTGGGTTGAATATTACACCAATAAATTCATGTCCTTCCAGAGTCTGTGAATGTGACCTTATTTGGAAATAGGATCTCTGCAGATGTTATCAAGTTAAGATGAGGTCATGCTGGATTAGAGTGAGCCCTATATCCAATATGACCTGTGTCCTCGGAAGAAGAGGGAAATTTAGACACAGAGATACAGACACACAGAGAGAATGCTATGTGATGACAGTGGCAGGGGTTGTAGTGATAAATCTACAAGCCAAGGAATGCTGAGGATTTCTGGTAATCATCAGAAGCTAGGACAGAGTCATGGAGCAGATTCCCCCTCTGAGAACCCAAGAAAGAACCAACCCTGCTGTCACCTTGATTTCAGATTTTCGGTCTCCTGAACTGTGAGAGAACATATTTGTATTATCTTAAGCCACCGAGTTCTTTGTAATTTGTTATGTTAGCAATAGGAAATTAATACAGTTGCTTAGTAACCTGCTTTCTGTCCCACAATTGACTAAGAAAGCCAGTGGGAAGAGGTAGGAAAGTTCATTTTAAAACAGGCTTTAATGCGCAAAATGATTTAACAGGTGTCCCAGTTCAGCATAAAGGAAAATTTCCTTTGTGGCTCTTGCGACTCTCCCAGTGTCTATTTTCAAACTGATACGAAAGAAAACTTTTACTTTTGGTTGAAGATATTTGGTAAGAAAGGAGAGGTAGACTATGGAAGGGAATGACACAGAAATTCTCATCTTCTGGCCTGCTGGATTGTTCTGTCCCTGTAGAGAGAGGTGGGGTTTAAAAGCAGAACCCAAAGCAGCTGTTTTCAGGAGCAATTTCATGAAACACTCATGTTTCAAGGACCAGTAAACCAAGTAAGTAAGAATCAAGGTGGAGGAATTTCCCACATTTTGCTAAGCAGATCTTGTCCTGTAGTTGTTGTAAGGACAACATAAGTGAATGTTATGTTAAGTGCTTAGAACAAGTTTGACATATAGTAAGTATAAATGTTTTCTATAATTACAAAAACAGACCTATTTCCAAGCACATTAAAGACTTCCTTGTGGACACCTCAAAATAACTGGGAAGGATTGATGGTCATCTATCCGTAAGTAGAGGCAACAAGCCAAAGAAATTTGTGTTACTAATTAACATTCATTAATTTAACACATCTGTGTTGAGTACCTTCTAAATGTATAAACTCAATGAAGGAAGAGACCATGTTTAGTCACTACGGCCCAGTGACAGAGTAGACAGGAAGTGGGGACTGACGATGACTGAATGTGCACGTACAGCCCTGAGCATCAAGAACACAGTGGGGAGCAAGACATCATTGCCCCACAGACCAGCAGAGCCAAGAGGTTCAGGTTAAAATGATGAACTTGATCCATGTGGAACACTATAAATAAAGTTTTTATTTTTTCCCAATATGACCAAACTTAACAGTTTTGCTATAATTACCTGGAAAATTATTTGGTGTGGAATAGTTCATTTTTCCCAAACTCTTGAATAAATCAAATGAGAATGAAATTAGGAAAAGTAACAGAAAATCAGTCATGTCAAGCAACTGCACTGAAATGAATCATTTCCTTTGAAAACTCAGGGAATACAATTTCATAGCCATTAAAGTAGATTTTACTAAATACAGGCAAGGCATTTCACTCTTACAGCTTTCTTTGAAGATAGAAAACATCATAGAATGCCCAGTAACAATGCTTTTGTTTAAGGAGTCAACAGGACTTATTTCTTCCTGTAACTTCTAGCAGAAATAGGATCATTTCCCAAGCAGCATGATTAAGAATATTACTTCGAAAAAGTCCAATAGCCACTTCTGGTCTTCCTCCGACAGAAAGAGTAGAAAATATCACCTACTGTATTATCCTTTGGCCTTGTTGTTGAACTCAGGCAATTTTGGAAATCTCTCCCAGTCATCCTTGTACCCTATAAATATTTAATATTGCCACTTTCCTGTAATACAAATGCACTATTAGAAACAACATGACAGCCATGCCTATAGCCATCTGACAGGGCTGCTCATGATAGGAAAAGAATTCTTTGAAGAAGAGAGATGAAGTTCCCAATAGAGTGTTTTTTTGTTTTGTTTTGTTTTGGTTTTGTTTCTGTTTTTGTTTTTTAATTTTAAAGAGTTTATTTGAGCAGACAGTGATTCATGAATTGGGCAGTGTTAGATCACAAGCACTTGGGGCTCCACTTGGGGCACAAGTAGAAAACTTTTATAAGGTGTTTATGAAAGCAAAACAAAATAAATATTTGATTTAGTTAAAGTAGAACAGAAGTCTTTTTTAAAAAATTGCAACATAATTGATTATACATATCTTTGGGGTACTGTGTTGAATATCAATACCAGTGTGCAATATGTGATGCTCAAAAGAGGATAATTAGTATATTCAACATTTCAGAATGTAATCATTTTTTGTGGCCCTTTACCAATTTCTCACTAATCCCCTTCCCCTTTCCCATCTCTGGTAACCTCAGATCTGTTCTCTCCTTTTGAAAGTCCAACATATTATTGTGATCATTGCCTTTTTCTTTCTTTCTTTTTTTATTTATTTGTTAATTTTTTTTAGCTCCCACCAATAGAGTTTTAATGATAAATAGAAGGGGATTTAGTCTCTCAGATCTCATGTCAACTAATGATGAATTTCCTTCCAAGCTTACTGTAAAACAGGGCTCGATTCTGAGGTTCAGGAAGGGCATTCTCAGTGCCAATCCTTATCTTAAAAAAGGGAAGTCCACTGCCCTAGTGAAGGGTGTGATTCAAACTGATTTCATTGTTCATTTCGTAAAGGAGATATAATCTCAGTAGGAATATATGTTATTATACTGCAGAAATGCAATAGCTCACCATAGTACTACTCAGAATCCAAAGGGGTCATCAAATAATTCCAGAGCAAAAAACCATAATTGTAATACACAGAGAGAAAGATTTGTCAAACATCTAGCATAGTTGCCTAACAAAAGTACATGATACATACTAATTCCTTTTTCTATCTCTTCTTTTTCTCCTTTGTCTGACTTAAAAAGTGTGAGCATTTATTTACAAGCTTTTTTTTTTTTAAGCCTTTTATTCTGTTTTGTACCTGAGAAGTGAAGGGATGGTTCAGGAAGCACACTTATGGTTAATACTGGATAATTACTTTGGAGAAATTGCTAGGAAGTGAAACAAATGGACAATGTCATAAGTGCGTGAGAGTTTTTATGAAGTTCAATGGGATCACAAACAAGGAAATAGCTATGAACCTTTGAGATTAGATTATTATTGTAACTAAAATTTTTCATGCAGGAACGAGCCTTTTAACACTTCTGATCATTTACAGATGTTTCATTAATAAAACAGAATAAAACAAAGATTTTTGTCCTTTGCTGGTTTCCCTTAATTCTCCTGACACCTCTGTAGACAGACATTTCATTAAATTATCTTCAATTACCCTGCTTCCTTCCAGAACTCTGGTACATTCACCATTTTTTCTTCCTTTTGTTCAAATCTATTTCAGGAAGTTGGAGGATGCTCACTATATCTATGTATTATATATTATTTATCTACCATATATAATATATATCTTATAGTTTATTGAATTGACATTGGTCAACATTCACTATTGATAAGAGTAAAGTGGCGAACATAAAATATCTAATTTCTAATTCAAGTCTTCATTAAACATCAATACTTTACAGAGAAGCACAGCATGACCACAGTTTATTTCCATATTTTCCACAAAAGTGGGAGGGATCACAGGTTGACCTTGCTTTCCTGTTTGCTCCCCATCAGTGAATCACTTTTACTCCATGTCACCCCTTTGGCCAATCTCCATGGTCTCAATGAAGGTCTAGTGCTGGCTGACTGAACATAGCACATTACAGCAAAAAAAGAAGAGAACAGGTCAGGTCAAGGATGCCTGTGGTCTGGGAGGACGAAAAGCATCATGGGAAATGAAGTGCCAGGTAGATCTCATGTATCCATTTAGGAAGCTTGTTGTCTTTTGAAATGAATATTCCAAATGCTCCAAAAGGCCTGTGAAGACTTAGCGTCTAATGACTGCAACTCACTTCCACTGATTCACATGAAGATTAATAGTATAGGTAGAGAAAAAAGAAGGAAGCCCCCTTCCGCACTGGGAAATTTGGGGCAGAAAAGTGAGAGATTCTTGGGCACACAAGTGCTGCGTTTCACTCTTGTTGTGGATTGAATTGTGTCCCCCATGAGTTTTGGGGGGTCAGGGGAAGAATGCTGTGGATTGAATGCCCCCCCCCAAAATTAATCCCCACTGTGATAGTGTTAAGTGGATGGGAAATCCAAATATGGTCATAACTGAAGAAGTGATTAGATTGTGAGGACCATACCCTAGTAAATGGATTAATAAATTGATGGTGGGATGGTGGTCATGGGTGTGGTTCTGAGAGCTTTAAAGGAAGAATGAGTGAAGAGTCAGCTCTCTCTCTGCTCCACCATCTGCCATGTGAGACCCCTGCATCACCGTCACCACCAACAAGGCCTTCACCAGATGTGTTCCCTGGACTTTGGACATCCCAGCCTCTGAAACTATAAGCAATAAATTTTGGTTTCTTACAAATTACTCAGTTCCAGGTATTTTATAAGTAATAAAAGTTGTTTCTTTATAAATTACCAAGTTTCAGGTCTTGTGTTATAAGCAACAGAAATGAACTAATACAACTCTTTCTTCCAACTGAAGAATAAGATTACTTCAGTAATCATTATAATCCTCAACAGTGATTGGGGATTATACTATATGCCTGAGTTAGACCAATTGCTTTTAATATATCATATCATTAATAACCATGGCTATTCCATTTAGGTAACAGGAACTCTAATTATCCCCATTCTGCATGAGGTACCTGAAGCACAGTGTTTGGTTAAAATGACTATCCAGAGAGTCCAGGATTTGAACTTGGCTGCCTTGGTGGCAAACCTGTGTTCCTAATCTGTGTGCTACAATGCTCCCAAGAGGTAAGAAGATTCTTGAAAGGACAAACCAGATCAATAGAATTTAGGGAAAGTATGACTATGCCTATTTTAGTAGAAGGAATATAGTTGATTCGTACTTGAATGATGATGTACACACATGACTTAAAATCTAATTATTAGAAAAAGTATTGGCTAAAATATTATGGCTAAATTTATTGCACTACACTTCTGGAATTTTTCAAGCAACCCACAGAAAACTAAATGAGCAACCATAAACCTAATCTAATATTATTTTTTTATTTTGAAATTTATCTACTAGAACATTAATTTTTCCCCAACTGTAAGAACAACAGATCCATCTTCTCACTCAGAATAATGTATCACCACATTGACTTTTTTTTCCTGTTCAGAAACTAAGGGAATTCATCCTGTGCAGGAATCTGACCTTTCCCAAAATATGAATTAAGTTGAGTTTGAAGGCTTCTGATCTGTCTTTGAAAAAGAAAAATGACTGCTCTTTTGGCTTAGAATCTCCAAAAGCAGATTATAAGACAAGGATTCAAATGCAAGTAAATCATTTCGGTGTCAATCCCAGTAACCAGGGTTAAGGGAATGGGAACATAAGACATTAAGAAAGGCAGGTAATAAAGGGAGGGATTATCAAGGAGGTTACTGCTGGGGCCACCAGAACTGAAGCCCATTAAGGAATTCTGGGAGACGGTGAAGAACACACCTCAAAGTTATCTTCCAAACTGAAGAATTTGTTTGCCAAATTTTTGTCAGTCAGGACAAAAACTGCTCGCACAGAGAATCACTGGTGTTTTACAGAAAGCAGCTTTCAGCCTGGGCTCCAGTCATCAAAGTCGGAAGTCAGTGGAATTGGTGTTTCCTCACGTAGTGAGAAGCCCATGAGCACAATCTGAAAACAAAGCAAAGGAAAACTCTTACCCCAATACACTGTATTGTCAGGTCCAGGGACGACTCTGCTAAATGTACTGTAATCAGGAAAATGTTTCTCTCCTTCAATGAGGATTTACACTGTAGTCTTTCTAAGAATTCAGGTTTATACTAGGAACATGTTTGTGGATATGTGTGATTTGATCCATTTAGATGATCAGATTTTGGAGTGCTAAATCCCATTTTGTACTTCACCCATCTTCATCTACCAACGCTTCAATTTTTCTGGTGTTATTCTAGGCTGAATAACTCAGATTTTGGGATATATGCTACTAGTAGATTATGGGATCCACAGATTTCCTGAAGGTAAAGAGTAGATGGGTTCCCCATCAAACCAAACTGTGCAAATAGGGAATGGGATTGCTCACAAGAGAGCTGGTGATCTCCTTTGAAAGGTTTGAAGGAGGGATTATTACCGAAGAGGGAGAATCTAAACACAGAGGACCAAGGCCCAAGAAATGGGGTAAAACCATGAGAGAGCTTCCTGTAAAGGGTTTAATACTTTTATGTTGTTTATTGCATTTATGGAAAGAACCCCATTTGCTGTACAGTCTTAAATGCACCTGGTCCCCATTGTAATTACTTTTATTCACCTGCATTCTTTCAGTAAAGGTTGATACACCACATAGACTTCTGTGGCAGTCATGGGAAGTATACCCTGTACTGTATTTATTTCATCACTGAGAACCATAAAGAGCTAACTGCCTCTCCTTATGAATGGGGAATTTTAGTCCAAGAGTTACAGGACAGGACTAGCAGCAGAGAGAGGGGCAGCCCATGGGGAAACTGGGACAAAAAGGAGAAATGTTCAGTAGGATGGGTGACTCAGGGTGGGTATTAAGCAAACCCACACTTTTCCCAAATATATCCACAGTATGGGATGGGAGAGTTTGACAGTTACTTTATAATTAGCAAGGAAGAACAGCTACAACTAACAATCATGGCCAGCTCAAGATCCAACAATGTTGCTGCCCTGATAGCTAAGTGTATTAGTTCATTTTTGTGTTGCTATAAAAGAATACCCGAAACTGGGTAATTTATAAAGAAAAGTGATTTATTAGGCTCGCAGTTCTGGGACAGCTGCATCTGGTATGGTCCTCAGGCTGCTTCTACTCATGGCAGGAAACTTGAGGACAACCAGTGGGTGGGAGGCGATCACATGGTGAGAGGAAGCAAGACAGAGAGAGAGGGGAGGTTCCAGGCTGCGTTTAACAACCTGCTCTTGCGGGAACTGATAGAGTGAGAACTCACTTACTACCTATCCCCCTAGAAAAGGCATTAATCTGTTCATGAGGGATCCGTCCCCATAACCTAAACAGCTCCCAACACTGCCACATTGGGGATCAGATTTCAACATGAACTTTGGGGGGACAAACATATCCAAACTATATCACTAAGCGTGATCATGTCTTCATTGCTTAGTTTTGCATAAGAGCTGACTCTAATAGAATACTCAGTTAGAAAATCAGGAAATTCTTGTAATTAGTTAATTTTAGCTTATAAATATAACCTTTAAGAATCTTTTATTACTCCCTCAGTACTTATCTAGGTAAATACCTTTAAACATGCTTAAAAATTAATTCCCATGGTATTGCATGCCATTTTCTTGTAAGATCTTGAGAAAACACTAGCTTTATGTGATCCCTTCTAAATTAATAAGTTCCCCAGGAGGCATGATCAGATTTTTACAAACACTTTTATGATTTAGGAATCAGTTATTCTGACTGACATCTAGAACATGAAAAAGAAGCATAAGGTATGGGAGGTCATAGGAGAAGATGAGTATGTTAAAGTATTGACAGATTTACAAGTCAGGGGTCCTGAGAAATACACATGTAGTGCTACAGGATAAGAGAAATGAACATAATCAGTAGGAATATGAATTGTAAGAGGGTAGTAAATTGGATCTTTATAATAACTATTACTAAATATTATGTAGAATTTGTTGGTTAAAATAAAAACAGGAATCAAGTCTGTAAGAAATGAAGATGGAATAACACTGCAGGAGAATACTTCAAAAAGTTTGTGGAAAAATGGAATCAAAAGATAAAGAGATACATCTTTCCATCTTTCCATGAACCTTTTGAAGTGCCCTCATATATAAAGAAGATATAATTTAAAATAGCTTTATTATTTTTTGTTTGCTAAAGTAATATGTAGTTATTGCTCAAAACTCTCCAAATATCCAAAAATTATGAAAAGAATTAAAATACCACTAACATCACCATCATGTATTTATTTATGTTCTAGAAAATAATATATACATTAACATAAACCTTTATATTTGACCAAAAAAAGAAAATGGAGAAAGTAGTTGTATAGAGACAAATAAAGAAGCCAGCAAAGAAAACTTTATTGTCAGAGGTGACCAGTTACTGCTTAACTAAAGAAACTGGATTTGATGCTTGACAGTTTACAGGCTGGAAGGGGCAAGACATAATAGTAATAGAAGTAGTCATAGAATTAGGAATAAAAATGTAACAGCAACAATAATAATAGCTACCATTTATTACAGATACTAATAGTGTACTGTGCTAGGCACAGTGCAAAGTACTCTACATGGATTATCTTTTTTAATACTAGCAGGTAAGTTACATTAGGGATCAACGACTTCAAATCCCAGATATTTACTAGAAGTTTCATTCAGCACAGCACATTAAATGCTCACTAGACTGATGACAGTCTCATGACCCTTATTGCTGGGGAAATCAACAGGAAGAACTTTTAACCAGAAAAGAATTAGTTGTTGAAGTGATAGGAGAAATAGCAACTGTGGGGAAACTGGGCATATCGGAATTGCTCTTGTCTCCAATATAGCAGCTTCCCCACCACACCGGCTTCTCTGGGTCATGAGCATCTTACATCTTATCCTGAGTTGGAGAGAGTACTTCTGGCAGCCCTCAGTTCTGCAGTCCAGTCATGAGGGAATTTGGGAAGTGAGCATTTGACTTGTTTGGCTTTTAGGTTAGAGGCCATCTATGCCTCGTGTCATGGCACAGGGTGAGGACTCCCAATACCAGAAGGAGGTGAGATCCAGGGCTGTCAAAATACAACCAATGTTCAGTAGTCATAGAGAGAGGGAAAGCTACTCTCAGAGGAATTCTCCATGGAGGGAGGAAACAAAGGAAGAAAAAGATTTTGGGGAAAAAAAAGAAAGAAAGAAAAAGGTTTGTCATATATTAATTCTTTTCATAATTTTTTTTCTCACTTCCATTTTTTTAAGTTTATCTAGATTACTTATGCATATGGCAACTCTGTAAAGGCAATAAAATCCTACTTGCTTGTCCCAACAAGAGGCAAAGCCAGAATGTGCCTTTGAACTCTAAACTTTGTCCAAATGGAACAGGGTGGGAACAGTTTAACTGGGGGGAAAAAGGAGAACCATAGAGACTGGGTTTATTTGTTTTGGGAAGGGTTAGGATACAGGTGGAACTCTACGAGGAAGCTTATTCTTCTAACAGCAAACCAGAGGTACAGGCCAACGGCCTGCCCACCCCAGGTCAGTCAGACTCAAAGTGTCTTCTCAATGGTTTCGCAGAAAGTGAATTACAAATTTAGGATTAAAACATATCTTGAACTTGTCAAAG
Organism: Galeopterus variegatus; assembly: GCF_000696425.1. Lineage (NCBI taxonomy): Eukaryota > Metazoa > Chordata > Mammalia > Dermoptera > Cynocephalidae > Galeopterus > Galeopterus variegatus. The sequence continues at coordinate 634,173 of NW_007726374.1, read as the reverse complement.
AGCTCTCATAGACATTCTTAGGTCTTGCATTTTCAGCTCTTATTATAGCCATTAAAACGTCTAAAAGTCATTAATATTTTAATTAGACAGGCTAAGTTTATATTTCACTAAAGCCATATTTAATAGTTTTGATGCATGGTAAAAACAAAATACATATGAGTATATCCTATGAATGATTTGGAATATTCTTCAGAACTGACTGAAACTTAAACTACTCTTTTATTCCTTCTCTAACATAGCAATATATTAGTTTTCCTGTTCATTCTCCATGAGCACCTAACATGCTGTCAAACAATTTTACACAACAGCACGAGCTTGAACGAGTAGATATATAATGAAATGCTCCAAGAGTGGGAAATAGCCTTAACAGCAGAAACGATTCTATTCAGATTTTTTTTTATACTATTGAATTCTGCAGTTTTGTTGTTTTGTGCCTCAGATGGTAGAGTATTAATGCAGCTGTGGACCATTCTATAAAGAAAACCCTTTTGATTTGGCTCCCCAACTGGGCAGAATTCACATACTCTATTTTATTTCCTTTGTAACAATACCATACATTTACAGTTTACCTGACTGGTGCCATACATTATTTAGTATATCACTTAGTCTGTATGGAAAATAACCAGTGACAGCAGTATTCAATGTCATGTTTCTTGCTACAGTTTTTCTCCCTGGTTGTTCTAGAACAAGCCTTATTTTATGAGTATGTCAGCATTATTGAAGCATTTTGAGCATTTTCACACTAGATTCATTTGCAGAATAAAAGAGCAAGTATTAGATTGTATGTTTCTTTTTCATATTCACAAATAATATATTCTCTTAATATATGACTGTTTACATTGAATTACAAACTAAATTTCTATTTCTTTCTGTTCTTCCCATTTCTGTGAGGCTCAAACTTTGCTGATTTGTGAGATAACAGACTGACATCATATGCTGGTAAGTTCAAGTTCATTGATGAGATATTTTCTTCTTCTATTCATTAAAAAGAGACACTTTTTCAGTGGAACCATGAGAAGTAACTAAAAGCATCTAAATAAATTCAAAATCATTGCTAAAACCTCCATTTTAATGCAGGAGGACAAATCATATAATAGAAAATAATGTCCGACAGATACTAGCCATCATGTTGGTTGGTGATGGTGATGATACAAAAGCTGATTCACTGTAAGCAATTAATAAATTTCCATTACAAGTGAATCTGGCAAGTTTCAAGAGAGTTAAAACCTCTATTCTCTATATCTCAGGATGTTTTAGGAAATGAAACAGCAGAATATTTTAATTTGGTAAGTATGATTTTAAGGTAAGAATTGAAAGGAAATAAAATTTTATTTAGAAGTAAGGCAAACCAAAATCAAATGAGAACAAATACACACACAGCAGAATATAAAAATGTCAACACTGCCAAGAGACACACAGTAAAACTTCTTTGAGGAAAAAGATCCACTGGCTAAGCTCCTTATGTCATCGGTGGCTTTTGGCAGGAACTTACTCATTAGTAACTATAGATGTCTGCTTATGTTTGTTTCAGTCTATTTCTCTCTCCTTATAACTTCCTGGGTACATACACATGGTCTTCCTGTTTACTTCATACTAAAAAGGACTAGATGATTCTTAAGGTCAACACTGAGTATCAAGTTATATGATCTGGTAGACAGAGTGCAGAAATACTGTGATAACAAATCTTTTTTATTCCATGCTATGACATTTCCATTATTATATCTATTTTCTTATATCAGAAATTTAGTATAAATGGCAGAAAATTTTAAACTTCTCTTTCTAAAACTACTGAAATTTCAAATTGTCAAGAAGAAAGTTATCTTTTTTTTTTTTTTTAAATTGCACAGAACTTTACAGAGATTCTTCTCCTTCAATATGCTTTATAAATGCCTGCCAACAGAATATTTCTTCTGGAATTGTTTTCTTCCTCTACATTCTCATTCCTTGAAACAAAATAAAGCTTGATTTTGGTTCCCAACTTATGGCCAACTTTTTATATGTTATTGAGCAAAACTATTTTGGTTTTATTTGTTTGGTTTCTGAAATAGCAAATTACTTGAAAAAATATAGTGAAAAGCAAACTGTTAAAAAAACTTTTAAAAGCAAAATAACATCATTCTATAATTTTAGAATAAATCTTCTACATCTAAAATTCAAAAAGGATTTTCTCAAGTATTTTTAAATTCCATCTGTGTGGACTTACAAGAAGAAACTGAAAAAAATTCATATATTTGAGGAGATCAGTGGTGTCAATTTATGCCTGGGAGAGCCCCACTATTGGTTTCTTTTTTTTTAACCTCCCTCTTGCTAGGATTACTCACAACTCACAAGAAATTAGAAGATGCACACTTCCTTGTGCAAAGGAAGAAAAGATTGAGGGCTGCATGACACATTATTCTACCTGTGTAGTTTCCTACCTACTGTTATTCTCCCATCAGGACTAATATCACCTTCTGTACCATTTGCATGTTTCATCAACATTTCAGCTGTCAACTTTTAAAAAATCACTAGCTTTGAGGAGTACTGTGAGGTATTTTGTAGGATGTCCCTTATTATAGGATCACAGTACTCCTCAAAACTGCCAAAGTTATTAAAAGCAAGAAAAGTCTAAGAAATTGTCATAGCCAAAAGGAGCCTAAGGAGATGTGACAACTAATGACATGTACACTAGGGTACAGCAGATGAGATCCTAGAACCAAAAAAAAAAAAAAAGTAAAAGCTAAGCATATCTGAATAAATTATAGACTTTAGCTAATAATGTATCAATACTGGTTCATTAACTATAACAAATGTAACTTACTAATGTAAGAATTTAATAAGGGATACTTGGTGAGGGACGTATGGCAACTCTCTGGAGTATCTCCTCAATTGTTCTATAAATTTAAAACTGTTCTAAAAATTATACATTTTTTAAAGTAAAAGATGGAAAAATATATGCCAGGGTGGAAATATTTGTAAATATCTGACAAAGGGCTTGTACCTAGAATATATAAAGAACTATTATACTTCAATAAGAAGAAACTCTCATGAAAAATAAGGGCAAAAGAGTTAAATAGGCATTTCACCAAAGGAGATACATGGATGGTAAATAAGTACATCATTAGTTATTAGAGAAATACAAACCAAAGTCATACATAAGGAGATACAACTACATACCCACTAAAATGGCTAAAATTAGTAAGACTGAACATGTCAAATGTTGGCAAGGATATAGATCAACAGGAACTTTCATCCATAGCTGGCAGGAATATAAAATGAATACAACTGCTTTGGAAACAGTTTGACAATTTCTTAAAATGCTATATATATCTCAATTATATGACCTGACTTTCTAATCCAAAGTATTTACCCAAGAAAAATGAAAGCACATGTCTACACAAGAACTTGTACATGAATGTTCATAGCAGTTTATTTGCAATACCTCAAAACTCGGAATAACCCAAGTGTCCATCAGGAGGTAAATGGATAAAGTATGTTATATCTGTACAATGGAATATAACTCAGCAATAAAAACAAACCATTGATACATGCAAAAAATAAAATAAAAAGAATCACTAGCAAGAATGCGAAATAACCATGATTTATGAAGCAGTGGACAAGCTGCTTTCTCTTTCTCTTTTCTCCTCTACTACAGACCATGAAATCCATGGACTTCAATGAATCTATGTCAGTCTGAATTAACTAAAATTCTAGCTGTCAGATATGGGTAATCTCAAAACTGTCTCTAGAGAGTTTGCATGCTCTAGGTCCCAGGATAGGCTCTGCTCTCCTGTCTAACACGCTTTCCTGATGGGAAGCCTACCCAAGATGGAACTATCCATAGGCCTAAAACAAGTGGAGTTGGGATGAGACAATTTCTAAAACCACCAATTTAAACAATAACATCCCTTCACATGACAAAAATATATTTGTACAAAATAGGGAGAGAGAGGAAAGGAAACTATAATAAGGATAATTTCTGCTGTGTTTGAATCCATGCCTGTCCATGTTTATTTATGCTCTTTCTCTCTCTTTCAACTTTTAGATCACTAGCTCTTTGAGTACAAAACAGAGCTCTTCTTATTTTTTAAAGGAATTTATTTTTTTAATTGAAATATATCGATTGTACATACATATGGGGTATAGAGTTATATTTAAATACATGTATACAAAGCGTGATCAAATAGGGTAATTAGCATATTCAACATCACAAAAATTTATCATTTCTTTATGATGAGAACATTTGATCTCCTCTCTTCTAGCCATTGATAATACAGAATAAATAGGCATTAATTATAACCACCTAGCAAGACTGTACACCACTAGAACTCATTTTTCCTACCTAGCTGTAATTTTATGTCTATTAACAAACATTTCCTTAGTCCCTCTGTCCCCCTCCCTTACACAACCTCTAGTAACCACAATTCTACTTTCTACTTCTTTTTTTTTTTTTTTTTTTTTTTTTTTTTTTTTTTTCC